>NC_079891.1:25527873-25827873 GCF_024868665.1 Triplophysa rosa
AGGTCAAAGCAAGTGGGCGGTCCCTCGCAACGTGGGTGGTCCGGAAGTAATTCACCCCTCCCCCTCCTCTGCAAAGGTCAATGACCCCATCAATCGTACCTGTCAATCATTTTGACACTATGACCCCCATATATACTACTGACAGATTATGACTTCAAAGGGCCCCGGGGCCAGTTACCTCCAAGGACCCCCCTTCCACTATTTTTCCTGTTCTTTCCCTTAGCTGCGCATTCAGTTATAGAAAAAGAAAGTTAAGATGATCATAAATATTCAAACCATTCTTGCTCTGCGTCAAATGCCTGCACTATACGTTAAAAACAATATGTACAGGGTATACAGAAACGAGTTATAGGAATATCATTTTCTATTATTTTTTATTATAAATTGTTTTCTCTTACTTTCAGCAAACTGTGTAAGTGTGTAAGATTTGACAGTTAAAATGTTCATGCTAAAAAAGACTATTGCTCTCTCCATGCCATTGTTTATTAAAAATAATCAATTTTTAAAAGTGATGGAGGGCTTTACATTTTTTCTTTCTTCCTTTGTTTCATGCATGATTTTACCTTCAACCTATATGGAAGATGGACAGTTAATAATTGTATGTACACGTGCAAATTTGTATTTACAAATGTGTCTATATCTGTGCACTGAAATCATGATCTGTCACCTCAACAAATTCTCTGTGTGCGCGCAAGTATATTTGTAAAAGTTAGTTGCTGCCTTACATTTTTAAATTGACTCAAATTAAGAAGTAATTTCAATTTACATTAAGTGGCTTAAAACATCAAGTTGATTCTTGTATTTGAAAAATAAAGTGGCTACCTTAATTTAATAAGTTAAAGTAACATATGTTGCCATGCCTTGTTGATCATGTCATTTTTACAGTGTATTCATAGGGCCCAGTAGTAACAGGAGTGCCAGGGAGCCCTCACAGATGAAGAGCCTTGTCTAAGAAGCCTTGTATAGGCTATGGGACCCATATATTAAATATAAATAATCATTTGTTTTCATTGTTTTGGGGTTTTCTGTACCAAACTGGATGGCACAACCTTGAAGCTGCAGGGCCCCCTCGGGCTCATGCTAGTCAAGGGCCACTGGGCACTGGCCCCATTGGCCCGGTCAGTAGTCCATCCCTGTACCAGACAGCATTAGGTTTGGAACAACTGTGTTTGGAAGGAAAAAATGTATCTGGTCTAGGTTTTTTTATAATTATGACTCACACCATGACACACTCGGTAAAAAAATGCACAGTTAAGCATGTGATCAGCGTTTTAGAGATAATGTGGGTTATTCTGTGATCTGCAGTAGCTGCAGTGGTGTAATCTCCTACCAGCACTCATCACAGCACTTCAAGCTCTGGTCCATTTTCATCATTTCTGAGAATTACATTACACTTGTTTTTGTAATTCATAATAAAGACCAGTCTAGATGCACCATGAGAATAATACATTGATGTCCTTGTGATGTTGCTGTATTAAGCTGTACAAAGACATTCAATATGGTGTGTAATGGTTGGTGGTGCACTTACCAACATTCAGCTCAAAGCGGAGCTATCATGCTATGTCATGCATTCTGACTTCTTTACACTGCTAAACATGCTGTCTTCTCATGCTTAACATGGTCAACTTGTAAAAAAAACGAGTTGGACATATGATGTAGTATTTCTGTACTTGATACACCCCCCTAGCACTCCAAATTGTTTCGGAAAGTTTTTTTTCTAATTCTGGATCCCTGTGTCGTCCCTGTGATACGCAATCTTTAAATTAAATAAAATGAAAATATATGTGGGTGTAAGAAAGGAAAACCTTGTTAAAAGAACATAATTTAGCTGGACACTGAAAAACATTATATAGCCTATAAAATCGTATTATTTTTTTAAAAAGTCTTTTGAAAGTCACTATAATATAAACTAATACAAACGAATGCCTGCAACAACTATTGACTATCATGGAAAAATTGCTTTATCAATTTCTTTGTTTTGTTGAACACATAAGAAGATATTTTGAAGAATGTAGGAAAGCAAACAGTTCCAAGGCACTGTTGTCTACCATTGTCATTTGTCTTACTATGGCAGTCAATGGTGGCCAAGAACTGTTTGGTTACAAGCATTCTGCAAAATATCTTTCTCTGTGTTCATCAGAACAATGAAATGTATACAGATTTGGAACAACTTGAGGGTGAGTAAATGAAGACAGGATTTTTTATTTTTGGGTGAACTGTCCTTTTAACCCCCAAAGGACATCTCTTCTCTGAATGATGACATTGGCAAGGCTTTCCGAAGAATTAAATTAAGCCCTCTAGGGCTCTACACTAACTTTTAGCATTGGTGCGCCTAACTTTTTTTCTTAGGTGCACCAGCACAAAAGTTAGGTGCACCTAAATTTTCGACCGCATCGCATTAAACACCGCATCGTTTTACCAGTTCACTTTTTTTTTAAATCACTGTCCATATAGGCAAAATTGACTTGTAAATGATTAACTAACAATCTGGTCAACATAAAGTTCTTTATTTGAAGCACAATTCTACAAGAAAGGTAACTTACTGAAAAAGTGTTGGTGCTTAAAGTGCTTCACTGAACTGAAATTTAAACTTAAAACATTTCAAGATAAATGGACCAGGGCCTGACATAACCTGGGAGGTTGATGGCTCCGTGTCAGAGCATTGCTTATGATTTTCGGACGGATCAGGCCTTAACTTAACATTATTCACGAAAAAGTTGTCAATTGTTCTTTTCATCTTCTCTCATCATCCACTCTGTTTAACTGACGGGCCTATAGGCTCCTCACCTCTCTCTGTCTGACTGCAGCACACGCATTTTCACACGTACACACCAGAGGTTGCGCTAGACTTTTTTATTGTCCGTCATTTTGACTGACAGGCTCGTAAAAAATCCGTCATAATCTATTATTACCCGTCACTATGGTGCAAGGTGGCGTTAGGTGGTAATTAGTATGTTCGTGACGTCATCACGCTGTACTTACATCTCGGAACTTGTTGTATTTTAATACAACTGAATGCCCAATAAAGCCGTTGTTGTTTATATTCATTTATATATTTAATGTTTTAATGTTTATGTACATATGTGATCTGGGAAAACCCAACACATGGTGCAAATTTATATATTACAGTTTTTGATACCATATTGAAGCCCTTTCCAAATCAGTTTTTATTTTGCTCATACCTTGTGTATGTAACAAAAGTTATGGCTGAGGTCGGCTGAAGCGCTATGATTTTCAGGAACGGAATTTGGAGGAAAACGGGTTTAAAGTTAAGTGATGAAAATAAAAGCACAACAGTCCAGTATCACAAGTAAAAGTCACTTTAGAGTAGTAAAAGACTTACTCTAATAACAATTTAATAAAAAAATATTTCCCAGTGTTGAAGTCTATAAAAATACTGTACAAAACCGTTTGAATAAAACGAAAGTAAGGAAAATGGTGAGGGCACACTTACGAGAGCTCTGCCATTATCACTACACAACGAAACTCGCAAACATTGCGGACAACAACTAATAAGCAGTGAAGCAAGTTTTACCTTGTTTATCATGTGCATAGTGTCTGGACTTTTTATCATCCCTTGTATGTTTTGCGATCGGATAACTCCCGGTGCTGCAGACGGGGAGCTCTGTCATCTCACGAAAACATTGTATAAAAAACTTTGCATGCAGTAGTTTACACAGGACTGGCGGGAAATGTGCATTGCTACTCCTTCATTCTTCATGTTATGTGGTTTACTTTGATAGGTGAACGGTCTTTCTCACGTCCCAGTGCGACATCCGACGGGCTTTCCCAGATCGCATCACATATGTCTAGTCTGTAACAATGACGGGTGAAAACACGCACGTCCCTTCGCGAGCATATCACGCTCTAATGAAGGGTAACGAGTTACAAATAGCCCTCATTGTAATCCGTCAAAATGACGGACGGACGGCCTTCAGATTTTTCCGTCACTGGTAAAAAAATCTGTCAATGACAGAGAATTTTCGTTTAACGCGACCTCTGGTACACACACTTACAGGAAAATCTGGACCACGGCCAATCAGAGGGGGGTCCGCCCTTCACTATCTCTGATTGGTTTAGACCACGATATGGGCCTAATGTGTGTCTGTTGTTGAATCACAGGGAGACTTTCAGTCGCGGAGACTTTTTTTCTCCCTCGAACGGCTGGTCGCACTGGTGCGACCTCAGATTTTTCTTAGTCGCACCATTGAGAAATAAGGTCGCATGTGCGACCAAATTGGTCGCACTGTAGAGCCCTGCCCTCCCAACACTTTTCTCTTTCCAGAATTCCGTTTCACTCGTGTGTTCTCAAGTCCTATTTTTCACCTGTCTCTCTTTCCCCAACCTTTCCACTTAATTCAGGTACCCACACACTGCATACGGTCATGTGCTATTTTTATCCATACTGCCAGTGATTATAGCTACCAAGGCAAATTTTTCATTCAAAACTTCAGATGTTTTGCCGTTGAAGAGCACTCTTGTATTTACTCAAGGTTTCTGAGAAACTCAAGAGTTGAAATAGGCAATTAGCACACAGTGGAGGCAGCCGGCCTCGCTGAGACATGTGTCCTGCTCTGCATTCCTGAACATCACTTCTTCACCAAACCTTTGAAAAAGTGCAAAAAAGACATATATATAAAATAAAGAAAAGGGGCTATGGGAGAAAAAAACAATTCTGGGGACAAATACAAACGAAGCAAGTGTATGTGTGGCAGAAGATGTGAGAAATGAACGGCCTAATTGGCACATTTGTTTCAATTATTGCGCAGCTAACAGTGGCAGGGCTAACGGAGGGGTTTCCACAGCCTCATAAGAATCCAGGCATTTCATTAGCGCTTCCATCCTGCCCATTTAAGAACCTGTTGACAGGTAAAGATCAGACCTTGCTTTTATCACAAGAACAAGGAATCCTCTATCGCCAGGAAACACCACAGGAGATCAGAAATGACATTTAAAAAAAGGTTTGGATCATCTTTTTTGTGAGGCTGATGAAAGTACATGAGATTTTAACAGGGTGTTTACTAAGTCTAAACAGTTATGATAGACGGCCCTCGGGGAGCTGAAACATAATGTAACGCTGCCATCAAAAGCCCATATTCAAAACACATCAAATAAAAATTGGGTAGGTTTAATTGGGTTGTTTAATACGTTTAAAGTTTTCTAAGTACTTTCTTCTTCATCTGTGCAGCAATCAAATGCACTTTTCTAGAGAACTCCCCATTCAGTAATTAATGGTCCCAGGTTACTTTGCGACATGAAGTCTGAATGATTTTTCAATTGTCACTATAGAACCGTTTAAAAAATTGAATAGGATCCATATCGGGTGACTTTTTCATTTAAATACTCCCAATGCCCCTGAAGTAGCTGAATTACTGTGGTTTATTTATGGCAGCAGCATCTTGCTCGGGGACCCCTGCAAGAACTTGGCAAGGAGGGCTAACTCTAAACTTGACAATAGCAGAAAATGAGCTGGGGAGTGTGGGCAAAATGAAGTGCCTGCTTTTGTTGAAAATAATCCAATTTTTAAAGTAATTGAAGAACTGCCAAGTGCTCAGGGTTAGCAAACCACTGTAATGTAACAGTGAGTGCTATTACGCTCAAATACTCAAATGCAGATATCCCATGGCAGTGGAAGCATGACTCTGACCCTGAACCCATCTCAACATCTTAGCACAGGCAATAAGAATCCTTATTAATCTTGTCATGTTTTAATAAGACAGCAGCTTTCATTAGTCTTATTCACACTTGTCTACTTGCAGATTTTGGCAGCGAATCAGCGGGAAAGTTTTTAATATTTTAGGACAATCTTCTGATAACGAAACTTGCGGTAATCCAGTTACGGATCACAAGACCTGCTATTAACCATTTGCATTTATCCAAAGCAATTTGCATTTTACTCATTACAGGAACAAAACCAGTGCATTCCCTTACTTACATCGTGTAAATGTTTACAAATGAGTCAACAAAACTGACATATATCACAAAATGTGTGGTCATAAGCTTTAGCCACCATCACAATCTAAATCAAACCGACCACTCAAATAACCTGTTACCAACCATGTTGGTAATGATAAACAAACCCTGTTTCTATTCTTTTTGATCTGTATGGAAATCCAGCAATAATCCACAGATGGGGATTTGCATCATACAAATTGTATTTTATTTCTAATATGAATATTAAGAGCAACCTTTACTTGCTTATTGGTGTTATCAAGCATTGGCCTTCTGAAAACCTTGTTTCTCCATATTTCACCATTTTTATTTTTTTGTCATAAATCATTATTATTAGTCGCCCTCTGTTTGTCACTGGATTTTTCAAATAGCTAATCAATAAAAAGTGCTTATCAAGCACAGTGTTTTACCATTTCCTTAAAAACAGTTAATTTGGGCATTTGAGGTTAGAGACGATATCTTAAATTTAATATACTGTATTCGGTTAATAAATGTCAACAATATATGAAGTACAGCTATACAGTTCATTTCTACTAGCCCTTACCTCCTGTCTTCAGTTATCTATATTGAAAAATGTAATGTAAAATCTTGTTTTAACCTTCAAACGTCTTCACTATATAAATACTACCAGTTTCTTTCTTAAAGCCTAAAAATCCACAAGCTTCTTAAAGCCTGTAATCTGACTACAGTATCTTCTTTGGAATTTAATGTACCAGGGTCAATGAAAGGCTAGAGTAGGTTCAGGTAGTGTAATCTTCATATTAATATATGAAATCCTGCCTCATAAACCCATGTTTTGTATGCCTAAGGCATGTATATTCCTCGCAACAGCAAGCAATTTAGCGGGATCATCTACTGCTCACAAAAGCCCCTTTGACCTTTTTTTCTGATAAGAAAGGGGAAAAAAATTGGTAGGTCAGGCTTTATCTGTCCATCAGTCGAACTGAAGCGATCCCTGCCATCCAAGTCATCTCGGAGATATTAATCCTTGAGGTCTCATTCCGCAAATTAATTCCATTTGCACAGACTCGTATTTCCCTGGTTTTCTCATTCAACTCAATTTCCAAAGTCAAAATTCCAATTTATTTTCAATTCCAGAGATTTGATATCCCTTAATACGATCCGAATTGTAAATTGAAGAAATGATCCTGAATTTAAAACAAACACAAGGAAAGGATCCTGGCAAACACATTCAGATTGAGGAGGGCTGTGTTAACACTCATATTATGAGCTCGGCCAACAAAGAGTTTATTACAGAGGGATAGGCAACTTCAAACAAAAAACACAGGGTTGGCCGTCTCATCGTCTTCTCTCCTGAACACACAGCCACATTAGCATTCCTCCCAGATCAGCCTTATCACAGCTAAACACATAGATAGGAAACACCACCCGGCTCAGACAGGCCTGTAATTGGCTTGTTAGATCATGAAGATCATCATTCACTCTCGTGGCGTCTGGAACAAGACAGAAACTAAATACAAGGACAGAGACTTTGTATAAAAATACAGCGAGCTTTCCAACGAATATGGTCTGGAGGCATATACGAAGTCATTTCCATATAATAATAAGCCTTTTGTTGCAAACAATTAATTGGTTAACTAACATTTTATTTATAAAACATATTTTTGTCGAACGGTTGACATATAAGAGTACAGAGCTACAGTGCAATATCATTATAGATTGCAAAGAATGAATCTGAAGACAAATATTTGCTTACATCTCTAACTTTGGATTTTATATCTTGGCACAGATTTAGTCTCTGCACATCTAGTAAGCAAAGTCATTTGAGATCTATAGCAAAAGTATTTGTTTCTCTATTTTTCTCAAAGCGCTCAATGTCAGTAGACAGCAAAAGAACATACAGTAAAAGGGCCCATTTTGGAATCCAATTTAAATTGAAATGGGGTATTTTGATAATATGTAGCCTTAAAATGATCTGTTTTTGCAAACCGTCTTAATGATTCAACATCAAAGTCGGCAAATGCGGCATAAAAACATCACAAAGTTTTCGAGGAAAATACTGTATCTCTTGCCAAATGAGTCCTTTTCCTCAGCAGTCCAACCTTAGTGTGTATAATCTCATTAAAGAGAATTTTATGATAACACAGTCTAGACCAACTATATGCAGTAGGGCTTAAATGGCTCTCTGGAGAAACTTGTAACAGTTTAGGTGTGAAAGAGGATTTTTTCTCTCTTTGTAAAAGGTCATTTCAGTATTTTTGTATTAGAGCTGCAATTTTCTGAAGTGCCAGAAGACCCCCTGCGTAGAAACAGCATCATTCCATGTCACAGCTTAATTCACAGCTGAGATTTACACAACACATAAACACTGCCACCTTTTAAAAGAAAAAAGACCCTAATAAAAGTTTGTAATAGAACGTGATAGCCACAACCACAGATGAAGGTAATTCCAAAATGAAAACGCTTTAATGATAATGACACAAATTAACAGTGTGATATTACATACAATGGTTACATTTACACAGTATACACAGTGAGTATACTGTATATACAAAGTCCGGGTGATGAGGGAATAGCTGGCAGGTGCTGTGATTACAGACGAGGGACCGGTGAGGGAGTGTGGAGGAAGAAGGGAAACTGAGTCCATGGGGAAAATAGGCAATAAAGGACACGAGAGGCAGACAGGGGCAGACGGAACCGTGAAAAAGCTACAGTTCACCTATTTTGTCATTATCTGCTTGCCCCTAATGTATGTTGTACCAACCCTGTGTTTTTAGCCTTTCACATCACAACCATTGTAAATTACCATAAAGTGAGATGAATTACTTTTCTGGTAATAAATACATGAATGTGCTCCATTCTCGAACTTATAGAGTTCTGTCTATTTACCAGTTAGACAACATCCACACATTACTACCAAACTACCAGTAAACACTGTGATGTCATTAACCCGTGGTGACCTCTAACAGCTGCGCTTCCACCGGTGATTGAAAACATGGAAGGTTATGACAATGTACAGTATCCAAACATACTATATGTGGTCCGTATTTTTTGCTTTCATTTTTGTGGCAAACGATTACATTCATGTTACATTCACATTGCTGCTGACCCAACAACATCCTTTTAGATGAACTACTGAACTGTTTCTTTGTCTTCTGTAGGGCTGAATAAACATTTTCTGCATTAGAATGTTATGATTGTCACAACACAAACTTTGGGCCAATTATAACAGAGCGTTTTGATCTCGTACATACTAATACTAGTAATCCTATTGTTTGTTCACATATACCATCATACTGGTAATTTACTGGAAAATTACTAGTATTGATTTACTGGTATTTTTGAAAAGGTCATGTTCACATGATTTACTAATAATAATTTATTAGTAATTTACACTCCAAAGGGATGAAAAGCTTAAAAAATATATACATACAAATGTGTGTCACATTTTTAAATGATTCATGGGCTTCTAAGTCTTTATCTGCCTCAGGAACATACTGAAATGTATGTTGCTGACCTTCACCTCCACTAGAGTGCTCAAATCTCATTTGCAATTGATTCGGTCAAATGACTCGTAAAAAATGACATCAAACATTAGCTCGTTTTTCACACAAAAGCTAGCAAACACATGGGTTAAAAACCATACAGTAAAGTACATACACTTTAAAAAATGTTGGGTTATTTCAACCCAACATTGGGTCAAAAATCGACAAACCCAACAGTTGGGTCATAAATTAACCTACACTCTAAAAAAAGGTGCTTCAAAAGGTTCTTCGATGCCAGAAAAATAATCTTTTGGTTCCATAAAGAACCTTTAACATCTGAAGAACCTTTTCTTAACAAAAGGTTCTTTGTGGCGAAAAAAGGTTCTTCAGATTATAAAAAAGTAGGAAAGAGATGGTTCTTTAAAGAACCTTTGACTGAATGGTTCTTTGTGGAACCAAAAATGGTTCCTCTATGACATCACTGTGAAGAACCTTTTACATTTACATTTAGTCATTTAGCAGACGCTTTTATCCAAAGTGACTTACAAATGAGGTAAACAATGGAAGCAATTGGAACAACATAAGGAAAACAAAAAGCACAAGTGCAATAAAACTGGTCTCATATAGCCTACCACAGTATACAAAGCTAAGGTTTTTTTTTTTTTGAAAGAGTAGAAAAGAGGTAGAAGTCAGAACTGATCGGTCAGGTGCTGATGGAAGAGATGTATTTTCAGCCGATTCTTAAAGATGGCTACAGAATCTGCTGATCTTGTAGAAGCAGGCTGATCATTCCACAAATGTGGAACCGATCCAGAGAAGGTACAATTTTTTACCACAAGACGTTGTTCGTTTGCAGAGCGTAGGCGGGTAAATAAGTCTGCATTAGCGAGTGAAGATAAGGGGGTGCCAAATCAGTGGTGGTCTTGTAGGCCAGGCGCAGAGTCTTGAATTTGATGCGAGCGACTATTGGGAGCCAATGTAACTTAGTGAAGAAAGGAGTGACGTGCGCTCTCTTCGGTTCATTGAAGACCACTCTTGCCGCTGCATTCTGGATCATTTGTAGAGGTTTGGTTGTGCAAGTTGGAAGTCCAGTCAGTAGCGCATTGCAGTAGTCCAGTTTGGACAGAACAAGAACCTGGACTAGGACTTGCGTAGCATGCTGGGATAGGAAAGGTCTAATTTTCCTAATATTGTAGAGGATGAATCTACAGGACCGGGTGGTGCTGGCAACCTGATCTGTGAAGTTTAGCTAATCATCGATCATCACTCCCAGGTTTCTGGCCGTTCTGGAAGATGTGATGGTTGATGAGCACAGTTGAATGGAGAAGTTGTGATGAATCTTTGTGTCGGCCGGGATTACAAGCAGTTCTGTTTTTGCAAGGTACAGCTGCATGTGATGGTCCTTCATCCAGAGCGAAATGTCGCCTAGGCATGCTGAAATGCGTGTAGAAACAGTCGGATCGTCAGGCTGAAATGACAGATGGAGTTGTGTATTTCCTAGCAGTGATAGGAAAAGCCATGTTTCCAAATGACAGAGCCTAGGGATGTCATGTATACAGAAAAGAGCAACGGTCCAAGCACTGAGCCCTGAGGCACCCCTGTATCGAGATGTTGGGACTCAGAGAGCTCACCTCTCCAGGATACTCTAAATGACCTACCTGAGAGGTAAGACCTGAACCATTGTAGCACCATTCCAGAGACACCCATAGCCTTGAGGGTCGACAGGAGGATGTGGTGGTTAACGGTGTCAAAGGCGGTAGATAGATCCAGTAGGATAAGTACAGATGAGTTATCGTCCGGCTCTTGCCAGTCTCAGGGCTTCAATGACAGAGAGCAGCGCAGTCTCAGTGGAATGACCGCTCTTGAAACCAGACTGGTTGCTGTCAAGGAGGTTGTTCTGCGTGAGAAAGGATGAGAGCTGGTTACATACAACACGTTCAAGAGTTTTAGCAATGAAGGGGAGGAGAGATACCGGTCAGTAGTTATCAAACAGTGCAGGATTAAGAGTGGGTTTTTTCAGTAGTGGGGTAATACGGGCCTCTTTGAAGACTGTGGGAAATGCACCAGTGGTGAGAGACGAGTTGATAATGTGGATCAGAGTGGGAACAACCGATGTAGAGATGGCCTGGAGGTGATGAGTGGGGATGGGATCTAGCGGGCAGGTAGTTGGGTGGTTAGAAGACATGACCTTGGAAATGTCATCTTTTGTTTTCTTTATGAAGAAAGACGCAAAATCATCAGCTGTTATGTCCGATGGAGGTGAGGTGGCAGGCGAGCAAAGAAGAGCAGAGAAGGTTTTAAAGAGAGTACGAGAGTCAGGCGAGTTGTTGATTTTAGCGTGGTAGTACTGAGTTTTCGCAGATGGAGACATCAGCAGAGAAAGAAGAGAGGAGAGACTGATAGAGACAGAGGTCAGTAGGTTCTTTAGATTTGCACCACTTTCTCTCAGCAGACCTGAGCATGGCGCGATGCTCTCGGAGAACACCACATAACCAGGGGGCAGAAAGGGATGCACGAGATGGCCTAGATGTAAGAGGGGATAAGCTGTCTAAGCAGGAGGTTAGTGTGGAGCAAAGAGTGTCGGTGGCACTGATAGTGTCCAAGAGAGAGAGCTGTTCAGAGGGAGGGAGCGTGGCGAAGACGGCAGAGGATAAGTGGGAGGGAGAGAGTGTTCGTAGTTTGCGCTGGAATGTGACCAGTGGGGAAGCATGTGTAGTGTCTGGAGAAGTTAGGTCGAGATCAAGAGTGATGAGGAAATGATCAGACGTGTGCAGCGGGGTGACCTGGGAGTGATGACTGGAGCAGTATTGTGTGTAGATGAGATCTAGTTGATTACCAGACTTATGGGTTGCTGAAGTGGGGACTTGCTTGAGGTCAAACGACGCAGTCAGGTTGCTGAAGTCGGTAGCCTGTGGTTTTTCAAGGTGGATGTTGAAGTCTCCAAGTACCACCAGAGGAGTACCATCCTCGGGAAAGGATGACAGAAGCATATCCAACTCCTCCAAGAAATGTCCAAGCTGACCTGGGGGACGATAGATAACTACAACATGAGTTTTAACAGGGTGGATGACAGTAATAGCATGTGACTCGAAGGAGATGTTGTCACATGAGGGTGCCAGCTGTTTGAATTTCCAGTCTTTAGGGATAAGTAGACCGGTTCCTCCACCCCTCCCTGATATGCATGGGCTGTGGGAGAAAGCGTAGTTATTGGAGAGGGCAGCCAGTGTGGCACGGTATTAAGATTGAATCGTAAGTTAAGGTTGAATCGTAAGTGGACAAAGGAGACATAACCATTTACACTTGGTCTCTTTTGTCCACATTTGACCACTTCTCACCTAATTTCTTGAAGACGAGGGTTCATAGGCGGGTAAATGTATAGGCTTTTCAGATCTTTCAATCAACACTACAGGAAGTGGTCGAAAGTGGATGAGCTCAAAACGTAGACCCCGTTTACACCTGTGTTTAAAGTCGTCCACTTGTGATCTGATCGACCATCTTAATACCATCACCCATGTTTGTTGCATGGAAATCAGATAAATCTATGTGAAATGACCAATAACAGCATATATGACAATTTGTTTTTGTAATAAACATCTGTTAAGCTATTTATCATGAGAGTGAACTGTAATGAAAAACTGACTGGATCCAGAGAGACATAAGTCTTGTTAGCTCTGTGGCCACAGAAATCCTACCGAGCATTTCTCAAGGGGGTGTTTATGACAGTTTAAAACCACAAACACATTTCCACTGGAAGACGGAGAGCGAGAGAGGGAAAGCTAGTGTGTTAGCAGGCCGCACGCTGGTAAAATGATGCCTTATAAATCTTTGCACCCCTCCCCCTCGCTGTTTGGATTTAAATTTTTTATGGCGGAGGTGTGCACGAATGGGTTAAATTGCCGATCGCTGGTTCTGCACACTACATTATTCACTAGCTTCTCTTCTAGCTGACTTCATTTATGTTGACAAATGACTTGGGGGAAGATTCTTGTCTCTCAGTCCTTCCCAGATTTCTTTCTTTTTGTCCACTACGCTTTGAAAGAGACAAAAGCTGACACAGCTCTTCCATTTCACATTACTGAATCATTCATAAGCATTAGTGCCAAGGTCCAAACTCGACTACAGTTACACACGAGCACTGGATATCTGCCTACTTATGATCCATTATATGTGCTGTCATCTTTGTCCCTTGGACTTATGACTGTACACAACTGCCCATTAAAGCTGAATTGTGAAACATCATCAATGAAACATCATTGTGGCATCAAAAAATTATAACAAAAGTTTGCGCTGATAAACAGAACAACTACACATCACACTGCATTAAGCTCCGAATCAGGCAGCGCTTTCACTTTATATAAAGCATGTTGAAAAACAGCAGAGAGCATGCACTGCCCTTGAAATCCTCCCTGTGGGAATGATGTCAGAAGCTGAGAGGACTGGTCTTACCTCGGCCATGGGCACTCCCTCTGGGGGACGGCAATGCAGAACAATCATGCCCTTGATTGGCACTTCCTTCCCCTGAGGATCTTGCTCGAAGTTCTTGCGGAGGTCTGTTTGAAAAGATAAGAGGCAGCTGTCACACTGGGAAGAGCCGGAGCCAATATCTGGCCTATTTGTGCCGATCGCTTTCACCACCCAGCATCCTGCTCTCTATGCTCCTGTGCCCTTCCTCTGGCAACACTGGCAAGCTAGAGCAAGAGAATGTGTCAACGGTGCTCTGGCCATCTGCTTGAGTTGCAGGTGTCACCAGTTGACAGTTCTGATTCATCTCTGTACTGTGTTTGTAGCATAATGCAGTATTTTTTCCATACCCTGCAAATTCTTGACATGTGATTGATAGAAAATGGTACAGAATTTACAAAGCTAGTTCAGATGAAGGTTGGACCACCACAGATAACAAACCACTTTAGGGGTCCACATCTATGGCGTCAGATTTATACATCACCAGGACTTGAATTTGAAAAAGCTACCGAATTTATTACCTCAAATTTTATTGTCCTTAATTTCAATTATTTGAAAATGTTTTTGTATGAATTTGCCGTCCTAAAAATTCAGGTCGTAAAATTCAGATCTCAATATTCAAGACATCAAATTGAGACATTCAAGACATGAGAGTTTAATTTGTTTATAACCAAGTGTAACATCCGGGAATGCAAGGAAGAGCAATCGACCATCGACAAAGAAAATAGAACCCAAGAGGCGAACTCTGATGTTTTTTTGGTAACAGCCACTTTTTTTGGCATGCTGGTGGCGTACTCTGATGCTTTTTTGGTAACAGGTGGCACTTCGGGAGCGCGGCCGCCATTTAGCGCATCTACAGTAAATTTTGTAATTGTAAGTAGAACAGAAGTACAGAATTTTTAGGATGGTGAATTCAAACAAAAATATTTTCAAATAATTAAAATTAAAGACAATAAAATTCGAGGTAATAAATTCGGTAGCTTTTTCAAATTCAAGTCCTGGTGATATAAATCTGACGCCATACACACATGCAGCACCAGCCAACTTGCATGTGTTACATCGCCTGAATCGCTCTTATTTGCATTGCATGGGGTCCTATTTCATCAGAAGTCATTATAGTCATTATATTTAATTGCATGGTGTATTAAAATGTTTTTACTTGTACATATTTACAGTACATACATACATAGCTTTACACTCTCTATATCTTTATCTTATGTTTATTGTATTGTATTTCTTAATTTTTTATACCCATAGGCCCTTATTTAAATCATTGTGTACTGTATTCTATTGTGTTATGGTCTCTGTGTACTGTTGTTGCTGTTTCTGTGTTCTGGATGCTCCTGTCACCAAAACAAATTCCTTGTATGTGCAAACATAATTGGCAATAAAGCTCTTTCTGATTTCTGATTTCTATTATACTGTAGGTACACTGATGTAATAAATAAATAATGCAATTGGTAGAGCAACCCAAGTCATCGGTTCTACTGATAATAAATATTTTAAGTTTGAATGCACAGTAAGTGGCTTAGGACAAAAGTGGCAGCCAAATGCATAAATGTAATGTAAATGGTTTATACTTAAGAATCATGGGGAGTTGCCTTCTCTGTTGTATTTTATTTGCTCACTGGAGGCTTTTATAAAGCACTATTCTTTGTAAGGCTGCTTTGGAACAGTATGTAATGTGAAAAGCATTATGTATGTATACTGAATTACCTTAAAAGAGCTCCCTATAATCAAATAGACACACTGAATGGGTGCAAAATATGCACACGTTAAAGGGCTGGTTCATTATTTTTCAGAAATTGATTTTCATCTAGAGAGCAAAGAAAGTCATTCGAGTACCACCGGTGACACTTTACAATAATGTTGTCTTTGATAACAGTAGTAAATGTATTAGCTAACATATAGCTTACTATTTAGCATTTTTTAAATCCTTGTTAATGTTAGTTAATGTCAGTTCTTCATGTTAGTTCATGGTGTATTAACTAATGTTAACAGACACAGTGTTTAATTTTAAAACAGTTTTAGTAAATGCTAAAATTAACATGAACTAAGATTAATAATGCTGTAGTAGTATTGTTCATTGTTAGCTAATGCATTAACTGATTGTTAAAAAATAGCATCTTATTGTAATTTTTTAAGAAAAAGAAAAAAGGAAACCAGATGGTCAAAAATGAATCCCGATTTTAATGCTACTGTGAATAATCTCAGTTTTCTAAAACTTCAACGTTTTCATTTGCACTTGTTTAATGCATTCACATTCTCTTTTAAAGGAGTCCACCTGTGGCTTATTCATTTATGACGTATTGATTAAATTAAAATACATCAGCAGACCTAAAAATACCACAAACATTTCAGTCAAAGCAATCAACATTTCGTGAAAAAATAATTAGACATGTTCGAATGGCGTAAAGATTGAGAATACAGTAAACTCACAAGCTATGCTCACTGTTGCCTTACGACTCTTCGAAGTTCCCAGGTGACTCCAGGCAACACACAAGCACCAGTAGTCCTCCGGACCATGAAAGTCCTCCACCTGCTGCCTGGTAACGTTGATTGTCACTTCGCGTATTTTCAGCCCTGCGCAGTGAGAAAGCAGAAGTCATGAACATCTGAATTCACTTCAAGTCAAAGCCCATTTAGTATTGATTTTCAGTGTTCGGTCACAGTCAGGATCCTTAATAGCCATTGACTGTATAATACACAGAGTCTAAATAAAACCAAGTGTCAGATGCAAGAAAACATACAAGATCTTAGTCAATTCTGAGCTTGAATTTACAAAAATCATATGTATAAGAGAAAAACTGGTACAAAAATGAATAGCTTTGGGTTGCTTTTCCCTTTACAAAGCTGGCCTACATAACTCAAGTTTCTTGTCTTTCTGCTTGAAGTGCATTACTGATAAAACACTTTCTTCCGCTGTCTCCCGGGAAGTCCTTGTTGTTTGTGCCGCTGATCGTTAGTTAGATGAAAATAGCGAGCTGAAGTTGCATTAGCCTAAAAGCGCGAGTACCAAGAATGCACGTTACCCTGGAGGATTAATTCAAGACAAATATATCCGAATGAGACTGTCACAAATTCAAACCCCAAGCCTTACAATTTAGCAAAATCTACAATCATTTAATGCCTTTTAACGTTCGTCGCCTTTCTACATTTGTCACATCTCTGGAATGAACTTTATGTGAAGCTCTTTGCCGATTTGTCACAGAATAATGCATCGTAGCAGCTTCCATTTCTTAAATCTCAGTTTCATCAGCTTAAAGTCAATCATTTCCAGCCATTTCTTCAGTATCTCTGCCCTGCAAACATCACAGTAGTACTGGATTAGAATGAAAGCGCAATATGCTGAGGAGCAAAACAAACCAGTCTAGCAGTTTCTTCCTCCTTCAAATTCACAATCAAATACAGTAAATACTGTAATCTGGTATGCGTCTGTACCGTAAGTCTCTTAACAACACTGCCAGGGACCACATCTAAACACTTTTTAACAGATAAATATCAAATACATCTGAAAGTGCCAGGCAAATATATAGGGATTATGTTTGCTGCTTGAAGAAAAAATGATGGTTTGGATTTTGTGTAAAAAATCAGGTCTAGAAGGCTCAGTTCATTTCAGTATGGTGGGTTAAACAGAAAGAATGATGCAACATTTATGATATTACTTTCAGAGGATAGCAGCAAAGAATACTTCTCATTTGGAAGTGTCCTTATGACATTAGTAGTGTACACCTTTCAAAGCCAAAACAAGGAGACCAAAAGTTTCTCTTTAGCACCTAATGCTCAATAATGGTCCAATTGCATGGGAAAATAACATTGTTACACAAGCAGATTTTCACATTGCAACAGCTAAAATTATATAAATGAGATGTGATCTCTGGATTTTTATTACTGTGGGTTCAGCACATCTCAGGATCTCTTTGAACATTAATGGGGAAAATGGTGCCAAAAATGATTATGCAATGATTATATAAGTTGCATTTTTGGTTGGTTGTTTTGAAGATCAGTTTGTCTACATGCATCTCTAATTGTTTTTGCTTTCATATTTTGAACAAAGACGATGAATTCAAGGGTGTTAGCATGTTGACACTGACAGTATGTTGCGCTTTAGCGTGCTAACAGCAACTGTTGGACTGTCAACAAGCTGAAGCTCTCCGAGAAGCAGTGTCTCTGAATTCCCTCACTGACGCAGCCTACAAAGCACTCTTTTTTTTAACAACACCGCTGCCTTCAACAATACATTAGAGAAAGTCTTTGAGTGTTCCATCATGTCCTGCTGTTTTTCAGCAACTTGCAACACAAGACAAGTTACAAAGGTACAGCATTTGAAAACAACTTTGAAAAACACAAAATGTTTTTTGAACACAAGAATGTGTTCTTTGTGAATGCGTTTGTGGACATTTGTAACGATATAGGGCTTGCTTTACATTATATTTACATACAGCTGTGGAAAGAATTAAGAGACCATTCCAAATGTTCATTTAACCTGTTTCTCCAGTTTTCATTTTTTGCAAATAGAAACAATATTTTTATTTGAAATTAGGTAGAAATATTGTTAGTAATTCACACAATGAAACAAAAATGATAATTTTACCTAAACACATACTTATAAATAGTAAATTCAGAAAAACTGAAAATAATTTTAAAATGGACTCTTAATTTTTTCCACGGCTTTATTTTCATTGATCAGATGCATTTATCAAATGCAACTTACAGACATCACAAGCACTTTGTCTTAAAAATCAACAATAAATGCAACACAACCTGCATTAAAGGGACAGTGAAAATGAAATTCTGTCATCATTTACGCACCCTCAGATTGTTCCAAACCTGTATACATTTCTTTGTTCTGCTAAACACAAATAAGATATTTGGATGTCAGTAACCGAGCAGATCTCATCCCCCATTGACTCCCATAGTATATATTTTCCCTACTATGGCAGTAAATGGGGTTACTGACATTCTTCCAAATATCTTCATTTGCGTTTTGCAGAACAAAGAAATGTATACAGGTTTGGAACAAATTGAGGGTGAGTTAATGATAACAGAATTTTCACGTTTTGGGTGAACTATCACTTTAATACACAAAACAGAGCAAGAGTATAAAAATAAAATAATTTAGAGTTGCGCCCATGTATTTAGTTGACAAAATGTTATATGCTCTCCTATTTGTAAGTCGCTTTGGATAAAAGCGTCTGCCAAATGAATAAATGTAAATGTACCCCTCATTCGAAACTTATTTAACCCCATTTACCCAATTCATCTTCGAGAATATATCTGGTTATACAGTTTTGCTAATGATCACAAATCACAAAAGGCAGATCTTGCCGAGACAATGGCACAAATCAAACGCCGTTCCCACCACATACGGCACTTCCGTCCATTTTAGCGAAATCGAATGTGATTTTTCCTGTAATAAATGAGCAGCTCTCAACCGCCGAGGAAAGGAGTCACGGGAGAGCGGGGAGGCGAAACACTAACATCTCATTTAATCAAGTGCCTTCTTGAATTGGTTTTCTCCCAAAAATGAATGACACTGCGGAGGAAAAAAGCCGAGCAGAACAGCATGGCGTATCCTCCCTGTCCTACAGCTTTATTGATCATAAAAGCAGATTGCCTTCACTTCAGAGCTGACTCTACATGGTCCTGTTAGTCAGGGGTAAACAAAGCAAGACCAGCGCATGTTTCATGGACACTCTTGAAAGACACAGGCATTATTCATCATTCCCCAGCCGAGACGTTGAATCGACAGCGTAGCGTGGGGGACGAAATTCAGCGGCGGGCAGGAAAATCATGACTAATGACTGCACATAATCCAGACTGAGCGATGAAAATACATGTAATATGTTAATAGGAGATGGGTGCTTTTCTTTTGATAGAACATCAAGATTTTCCTGCAGGATGACAGGTGGTGTTCCAGAGGGACACATTGCAGTGTCATCTGCCGGCATAATCTTTCAACAGAGCCAAGACTGTTGACAGTTAAAATTTCCATTTATGTGGAGTAATTTAAGTATCAGAATCTCGCTTGCCTTATAGCTACGACAAGAAACATCACACAAGCAAAGCAATCACAAAGTCGAGGGTATCAGGGCAGTGCTTAACTATGTCACTAATGTAAAAAAGGAAAATGTGACAGACTTTTCGTCTCCTCTAAACTTTATTTAGAGCTAGTTAATCCAGTCTGACAACATGCGCTCTTGCCACAAACACATTTTAAAGGCAGGCTGGAGACAGCAATCGTTTGAATCTTTAGCACAAGCAGAATTGCATCTATTGAGCACATGCCCCTGATGTTCTGTTTGAAACAGGCAAAGTCTTGTAATAACCGTTGTAATCGCTGGATGACTGACGGTGATATAAGAGGTGAGTGACACCGAAAAGAGATCAAGCGTCTGATGACAAGATGAATGAAACCGAGATCCTAATAAGTTGCTTAGATCGCTAGCATAGCGTTCTGACAGCGCAGAAAATGAAAAGCACGAATCATCGCCAGCACAGGAGAAAACAACACTTTCAAGTTCACAACAATACCACATCAATCTGGTTTATTTTCAGGTCACTTTTAATGTGTTCTGAACAATTTTCCTTTCTAATATTTTAGTAGCTCAACAAATGTGCTAACAACTCAAAGGAAGCTGCTTATGTTCTTTGGCAGAAGCCACAGGAAGTGGCATTATTGGCATTTCAGTCCTACGGCTGGAACACATTTATTTACAGCTTTTGTTTGTTGCCCGGTAAGGGTGAACGATTATTTCAGCACCATGGAGAGCGACACACTTTGGAGGTCTAACAAGTGGAGTTGCACTTTTTCTTGTGTTCAAAGACCCTGTATTGTTGCACTGTATATGTAATGTGTTCTTGTGGACTTTCAATGTGTCCATCATATCCGCAAAATCTTAGTTTGTCCCATTTGTCATTTTGTGATACTCAAGTATGTTTAAGAGTGCTTGTTGTGCACTGACTCACAATACCCGTGTTGACTAGTACTCTACACAATACTTGTACAGGGCAGTTTAATACATCCTTAAAGCATTGTGATGTTGGGTTTAGAGTCGCGTTTGGTAAAGGGCCAAAGTCAGATTTTCAACATTTTTCCTCTTCTATTAGGATTTACACTAAAAAGCAAATTCTTTAAGGATATGTTACCCGGACTTTTAAAACCCAGCTTAAGACATTTTTGTGATTTACTGTTTTAATAAGATCATTCTATACAAGTATTAGTTACATGGGATAGTTCACCCAAAAATAAAAATTCTGCCATCATTTACTCACTTTCAAATCTATATAAATGTTTTTGTTCTGATGAACACATAGAAAGATATTTGGAAGAATGCTTATAACCAAACAGTTCTTAGACCCCATTGACTACCATAGTAGGAAAAATTACTTTATCTTTTTTGTGTTCTGTTGAACACAGAAGAAGATATTTTGAAGAATGTAGGACAGCAAACCGTTCTGGGGCACCTTTGACTACCATTGTCATTTTTCCTACTATGGTAGTCAATGGGGTCCACGAACTGCTACAAGCATTCAACCAAATATCTTTCTCTGTGTTTAACCAAACAAAGAAATGTATACAGGTTTGGAACAACTAGTGAGTTAAGTAATTCATGACAGAATTTTCATTTTGGGGTTAACTTTAAATTAAACTTTGCATATTGTATCTCAAAATCTGTTTCTCAAAATCTGTCATTTCAGTAATTTAAACACACATTTTTATCTGTTTTGAAGTTGTGGTATTTTACTTAACTATTGTTATTATTTAACATTTCTTTGCAGCTTGCCTTTCTACAAAGCATTGGAAACAACTTGTGTACGCACTGGTAGACATACAGTGTACTTTTAATCTAGAGAGAATGAAATTGCAATGTACAGCAAAACAAAGTGGCAGTCTTGTGGCACAGTGTAAACAAAAAAGGCTGCTACAAGTCATTGTGTTCTTGAGCAGGGCATCTCCAGGTAGATATATGCGGTTACTGACATTATTTTGGATAAAAGCCTCAGCTAAATGACCACTTACATTACTTATGTGTACTTATACAGTGTGTGGCTCTGGCACTGCAGGTAACGGGTCATTTGTCAACTGTCCTATACAACACTGGTGTGACCTCCTCAAAATGACTCGTCTCACTGTGCATGTGTGTGTTTGTGAGCTCATAGTAGAAAATGTGATACTTCGCTCAGGGGGTTGAAGCTTTAATAGCACATTAATGTCATTCTCCATCACACGCTCATGTACTCCCCACCCGCTTTGCTTGGCAGCTCCCTCCAGCATAACTTCAAATAAATTATTATAATAAGCTCAAAGTGCTATTAAGGAAGGACTTTATGAAATAATTCACAAAAATGAACTGATGTTTAAGCAAAATATCTACATACAGTGTATACAGTTCTGGGTTGTTTCCACAACAGAGCATCAATTGTATCAGCGGTTAGATTTTTGTGATTTTGTTTTAGATACTCTTTCCTGGTATATGACGGCAGGAGTATTATATAAACTGATGTGTAATGTTTCAGAGCCAAAGAAACTTCAAAAACATTTTCAATTTACATTACAATTTTCCATCCTAAATATAAGATTTTTTTATAAAAGTGGGACTTGTAAAGCTTTGCTCAGATTACTTAAGCAATTATTTACAACAATTTCTAAATCTGCTGTAAACGTCTCAAACCAGTCACTGTCCTCTGTGCTAGAGTATTTTTATCCGTGTGGGGAGTGTGCAATTGCCTGTGATAATGCTATTATACGGCCGGAGCAGAGGAACATCAACACAAAATTGCATTTGCGTTAACTGAAATGAAGGGTGATGCCCTGTGCTCGTCCTCTTTCACTGCCCTTGCTTTGCAGTCAGTTTATGTTTGTCGTCCTGCAAAAATCCTCTCTCTCTCTTTCTCTCCCGCTTTCATCTGCAGTGAGCTCCCATCTATTGCACCACAAAGGCACATTCTGCAGAGAGGGTTTTTTCCTGGGAGGCTGTAGCTAACAGATGTCAACACCGCATCACACGTCAGCTCTGACACATGTCATAACCAGGCTCGCAGTGGTCAGCTGGCTCCATCCTCTGTGACACAGAGAGCCGGATTGAGCCACAAGAGTTAAAATGCCCCGAAGCTTTGCTGTGCAGCCACTGTAAAGTGATTTCATCAATCTGAGAAAGAGGAGAAAGGAAACGGACATAAATGTAACAGGAGCGATCAGGTGGACTCTCAGGGGACTCTAAGCTTCAAAGTTAACAGTTTGATGGATAGTTCCAGAAAGTTCCACATATGCATTAAAAGACATTGAAAATGGAACTTAAAATAGGAAAATAGGAAATAAATTTGATGTGATGAAATTGTGAAGTTCACTATCAGGTAATCTGATATTACACACAGTAGATCTGATCAGCCACTTTATAGATTGTTTAAAAAAGTAGAATTTCGGTATAAATACTAATCTATGACATTTTCCTTAACTTTAAAAAGTATGTAATTTAAATATCGCTGCCGTCCTTCTGAAACCTTGTATATTCCACATATGTTTTTTATTATAAATCATTACTATGGTTATTAACTTTATATTTATCACTGGGTTTTGGGAACATCTAACCAATTAAAAGTATTAAAAAGTGCTTGTCAACTTTGACAACACAGTATTTAATAATTTAAATTTTTTTTTTTTTTTAATTAAAAAGTATGGTGTTGCCATTTCCTAAAAACAGATAAAGGTTGTATTATATCAATGCTTGAATGTATTTTGTAAATTAATGGTCAGCTGAGCATTATATACATGACGTTTGTTAACGTCATTGACAGTTAACAAAAGAAAATGTTTATATATCAAATAAAATGACAGAATTACCTATATATACTCTTATGCACACATACATTACCCCATATTTTATTGGAAAACATTTAAATATATTACCTGGCTCATGAATGTTACGTGATGTTCACCAACTAATGAAAAAATGAAATTATGGCTGAAAGGCAGATGTTGTTATGTTGAATATTAATAATTCCTAATATAGTGAGGGCTTGGATCATGAATATTATGCTTCTGGAAGTTTAACAAGCGACATAGGCATCAATTCATATTCACATACTACACCCAAATGTAGAAATGAAGACCCATGAGTTATTAAACAGATGAAACATGGAACAGCAACTCTCATTCTGCATATCACCTTTTTTTTCTTCTGAGCAGAAATACAATACATTTTAAAGCATTTAATTGATTTTTTTGAAGTCGCAAACAAACCAAAACAATTTAGTTTCTTCCTAACAACTCCCACCGCTTCAAATGTAAATATTCATAGATCATACTGGTGTCTCCAACCTGTCTGGATCTGCCACTTCTTATTTGCCTCTAATCTATAGAAAGCGCTATCCGGTCTTTGCTCACATTGAACAGGATTCTTCTCCAGCGACTCCACTACAATCAACTGAGATTTTCCCACAATCCACAGGTTATAATCCTAAATGGAGTCTCTGAGCCTTTGGGGCTTATTTGTGTGCCGCTGCATAGAAGTTTCAGCTTGTCATTTATCAGTAAAGGACAATAATACTGGCACAGTGAGCATTGCAGCAGTCATGATAAATGACTTGGTGTAGGATGATTCTTCATATCATGGTTATGCTCTATAACCGTTCTCATGGGCTGATACCGCAGAGCCAGGAACAAATACAATTTCAGGTTGTTCACCAGGTTGAGCTTCAGCAAGTCTCTGGAAGTTCTTGTGAGTCAATACCGAAAAATAAAGGATGGCACAGATCTCAAAAGGAAACCAAAATAGTATATAATTTATATTGCTTCACAAAGCAGTCTCAAATGTTCACGTTAAAAGGAAAGAAGGCTTCTCGCTGTTTTACCACTGCGAGTTGAACATAAACGAGGTGCTTTTTGACTCCGTGCCGTGCTATAATTTGCTTATAGCCGTGCTATAATTTATCTGAGCGGATTAAGAAACATTAATTTACTGCAACTATCAAAATGCCTCATTTACATTTTGTGGTTTATTCATAAAGTTTTTAGTACATTAACTACTAATTTGCAATTAATGTGAAAACTGATCTATTAAAAAGATCTTAGTACACAGGTAAATCTGTGTTAAATTAATATCACACCATATGTACAGTAGGATTTAGTCATGCATTCACTGCAATTCTGAATCTTTCCCGTCACAAATCTTAGAACAATAGTAACCAAATGGAACACATTGACTATTTTATAAAACACATTTTATAAGACACATTCACATTTTAAATGAGAGATAATGCACAGTCGGTCGGTATTAAAGTAAACCCCCTTAAGAAGTCTTGATGGACAAGATCTATTAATATGATCTTCTCCCAGGTATTACAGACCTTTGAAGGAGGCCAAGATGAGAAGCTAGATGCAACTGCAAAAAAAAAAGGTAGATGAACAGTAATTCTGTGCTTGAACAGTTTTTATTAGTTACACCTGGCAGGCACGTGCAGGGCGGGGGGGGGGCGGATATATATTATATATAATATAAATTATATATTTTTTGTAATTTAAAGTCAATTTTGTGAAGGCCTGCTCAATCTAACTATTATTAAAATTAATGAATAATAATTTAACCCTAAATAAATGACTCACGTGATGACCTTTCACCTGACGACCTCATCTGGGAGGACTCACTTTCAGACGCCTTCAATAGATTAGTGCATTTCCAGGATAGCCTACATACTGTTCGCGGCTGCTGGGTAAGTGGTGCTTTCAGAGGAGCGGTGTGCTTGTTTACTTATTAGTGTATTTATTATTAGTAGTAGTATTTCACAAGAACGCCGTGAAGAGAGCATGCATGGCTGTTGTGTGTGTAGCCTGCTCTGAACTGACGTGATGTTAGCTGCAGCTAATGTTACTTCTACATACAGCAATATATAAACAAGGTGCTTGTTCACTTCTTGAATCGATGTTTGCTGTTTGGGGGAGAAAAGTTTCATGGGCGTAGAGGGTTCTGGTCTTTTTATATTATTTGACTAAAACTATTAACACTTTAAAGTATTATTATTACAGTATTTACAGTAGAGTGCCTTCAAAACACTGGTAAAACAGGCTTGGGCCATGTTCAGACATGACTTCTTTTTTGACAAGAAAAAGTTGACAAAGGCACTTTTTTAGTAAAAAAATACAAATATCAGCAGAACGCCATGACGTCGGAGGCATGAAGGCAGCCCAGAGAAACAGATAGACAGCATAACAGAAGTCAATTTGAATTAGAAACAGAGTATGTCTTGCAATAACTAATCTCATATTTAAAAAGTACAAGACTTATTTCTCGCTAGAAATGCAATCGGAAGTTGCTGAAAGTGAAAATTAAACTTACATTAAACTATCCTCCAATGGGTGTTTCGGCCGCCATTTTATTTTTTCGAGCTTGAGCCTTCTTGACCAGTCATGTTCCTCGCATGTTGTTATGGAAACGACAGGTCTCTATCATTGGTTTGCTGTGAAAAAGGAGCTTGACGTATGGCGTTTTTTTTTTCAGAAAAGTTGAACTTTTTTTCAACCTCAAAAGACGCTCTGAGATATTTGGAAGAATGTCAGTAACTAGACAGATCTCATCCCCCATTGACTCCCATAGTATTTATTTTCCCTAACATGGCAGTAAATAAGGGATGAGATCTGTTCTCAGATAGCACAGGTACATCTGTAAGATGTCTGCTAAAGATCTGGAGATCTGGAAAACATCTGCTGTGCAAACACATCTGCTAAACATCTTAGAAAGAGCTGTTGTACATCCATTCTAAATCATACACATCTTACAGACGTCTTCTAAAGGTCAGAGATGTAGGGCAGATGAGCAAACAACATCTGCCAGATGTCTTGCAGATGAAAATGCAGACATCAAATAGATGTCTGCCAGATGTACGTGTGCTATCAGGGTTTGGTTACTGACATTCTTCCAAATATCTTTTGTTGTGTTCAACAGAACAAAAACATTTACACAGGTTTGGAATAATCTGAGGGTGAGTAAATGATGACAGAATTTTCATTTTTGGGTGAACTATCCCTTTTAGGTTACAGTAAACTTTATTCACTTAAGTTTCTAATCCCAGACTGTTCATAAAGTACATTCAACCAATGAAACGCTCTGACAGAGCTCACACTCAAGTGCTATTGGCTCGTGTCTCTTTCAAGCTGCGCTGTCTTTGCTCGAGACAGTCAGGGGCGGACTTACCCATTAGGCAAAGGTAGGCAATCGCCTAGGGCCCCGAGCTACCAGGGGCCTCCGAAAGGAAGGGTTGGACTTAACCAATAAGCCATGTCAGCAGCTACGTAGAGCCCAAAGGAATCATCAAAATAGTAGGGGTATCCCTGTTAACATTTTAGGTTATTAAATCTGTACGAAGGCACTCCCCCCATTATAGATGGACCATTTAATTTAGCACTGTATATGCGCGAGACGAGTTCGACACTAGCTGGAGAAATTTAACGCAGCGGCGGAGTTAGTAGAACTGCTCACAGCGAGAGTGTCACTGTGTGGTACATTATCTGCAAAACGAAGTTAAAGTCGCAGGGAAATAAAATAACAATGAAACGCAGCTACACCAATGGAGAGGAAAAAAGATGATTTACAAAAGATTGTTGCCATTGAAGTCTCTGCTTTTTCCCCACACAAACTCCACCGCTGCTCTTACAGCAGCAGCGCCTCTCTCTCCCGCCAGACACAGCACTCTTCCGGCTACGAGCAATGATAATGTGCCGGTGAGTATTTCTCCATGAACACCGACAACACAGTTATCATGACTGACGACCTAAACATCTGTCAAACAAAGTGCGCTGTGCGCTTGGTAGGAGAGGGCCAGTTCAAATGTAGAAAGGTTGTTTGACTCCGCTGCAGAGACCGATGGGCACATAAAGGCCGGATTCACATTTCACGTCTTTTCCGTGCGCATATTCGTTATTTTAAATGTAGATGCGCAGCAGGCGCGCATAAATAGGGGTCGACGGGCACATTTTTCTAGGCACGTAGGCGCTGCATCGAGATGGGAATAGTTCAACTTTTCGGCGTCATTTGAAGAGTTCATTTGAAGAGAGAAAGCAGCGTGGACCGCGTTTTCTGCATGGTTTTAGATGCGAAATGTGAATCCGGCCAAAGACATAATCAGTACAGTGCTAACGATTCGTACTGTATGCACTAGTACAGAAATTTGATCACATTTAAATGCATGAAAGGTCGTAAACCACAAAAAACACACGGAGAGAGATGGCACACTTTGTATATAGTAATTCCAGATGTAATTTTTTCAATGTTTATCATTTGGGAATTCAATATTTCATTTTTGTTTAATTATAGTGTGTATCTGTGTTTATTAAGCTTAGTTTTCCCCTGTCACTTTGACTGGGGGTAAAATGTTGTGTGCCTTGAGGAGGAAGAAAAATAAGGTTTGCAGTAAAGTAAAATGGCGCATATTTGGGGCCCCCATACATGGATTTGCCTAGGGCCCCCAAATCACTAAATCCGCCCCTGGAGACAGTAATGAATGAGAAAAATCTTTCAAAAAGACATATTACATAAACTGTATTACATTTCTTCAATCATGCAAATCACATACTTGTTTTTTAGCATGTCATTCGATCTTTTAATATACAGTACGACTCACTTCATCGCTTCTCTGATCGAAACAGCGCTGGTTTCTTTTGGCTTACTTTATGTTGCATATCACGTTATGCAGCAGCTCATGTTAGCGGATAAATTAACATTGGCATTTAAAGACGTTTGTGCTGCCTTTGTAATGAGTTTTGGGGTGACTCGCCTGTAGTCATGCTTCAAGTTTGCTGTGTTTTAACGGCGATTGTGAAGGAAAATAAGACGTTTGTAAACCAATTGGAGACACAGATTGTGTCTTGTGCTTCTCTCTCTACCGCATATGTGAGATAAGCACACGTGATGCGCTGTTGCAGAGTAGGTAGCGTCTTGACTGCTGAACGAATAGAATTAAACATCATATCGTAAAATGTCCCCATCTCTCTACGATGCGCATCGTAACATTTTTGCATCGCGAAATATCATAATACGAAGTATCGTTACACCCCTAATATCAAATGCACATATTTTATATAGGCTACTCATTTACATATATTTACATTCTAGTTTTGGTCTAGAATAAATAAAAAGTAGATTTTCTTCTGCCTCAGTTCAAAAATAACCTGATTTGGAAAGAACAATCAAAATGTTTAGTGCAAAACCACAGTAAAAATGAAGACCTATAGTGACCCAATGCCTGGACGTGGGTGAAATTGCTTACAGGTGAGATTTTTGGCACATGAATCTTATTTTGCAACAATATTCGATATTCTCATATTCTGTCTTTTTATATCTTCAGCACAATTATTGTGATAACATCTCATATTTAATATATCGTCCAGCCACTGTACTTCGATTTGTTGCTACAATAACCAACTTTTAAAACATAACTTTTCCTTGCAAACTTTGTGCCATTGGTAAACTGCCCCTGTCTTGCACTTTTGGATTGGTACCTTTATACCCTCTATGCTTGGACTAAACTCAAGGGCATTGCGTAGCTGCTTATCTCCTCGACTGGTAAATAAAAGATCTTATCTTCCACCTGCGATGACATTGAAGGCCGGTGCTCTAATCAATAAAATCCAATTCATTGTAGATCTGTGTCTCTGATTAGCGTCTCCCTAATCCAATCCCCATTTTTGTCATCCATTACGGTGGCATGGCCGGGCACTATAAAGGATGTCGTTATCGCTGGTTATGAGTTTAGCACTGATGTAAAGCTGGCAATGGGACTGGTCGAACAGACACTTCCTCTGGCTCTTCTAATTGCAAATCCCTTTGGGTCTACACTGATACATTTCATCGCCACACTGAAAGCAGTGAACCTGGTAATAGGGATATATATAGGGTATATTCTCTCGAGAGGAAATTACGGCTTTCCATTTTGCAGCTGGACAGAGGGAAAAGAGAACCACTTGAATGGTACTTGGGCGAAAAAGTAACCTGTGAACAAAATGAAAAAAGTGCAAACAAAAAAGAAGGCTGTTTTATTTTGTTTTTTTCCTATTATAGAATAGCTTTTTTAGAAAGAATAGACAGAATAGACAGAATTTGCGCAAAATATTATTTAGACACCTGTTTTTCATTTTCATTAAAAAAAACTATTTTCAGGAACATTTCGTATTACTGTCATTCCCTGTCATTCCAAAATCTAGACTTAGCTTTTACAGTCCAGTGTGGAATGAGTGCAAGATGTTTGAAGAAAATAGGCATGTCTCAACCTAATGCACACAATTTCACGTATGAAATGCAATAATGTTAGAGCTCACACTTCATAAATAACGATATGTCTTTGAGCAAAAGCATGATGAATCGTTGCAAGAGCACGTAAAATGCAGATACTCACAGGTGGAGTACCAGGGTTTCAAGAATACATGCTCCAAAGCCTTGAGCGTGTACTGTACAGTAGTATGTATGGATAAAGATCAGCGAGCAAAAAATCTGGCAGATCACAAGGTTAAATAAGCAGTGTCTTAAACGGATAGGTCACCCAAAAATGAAAATTCTGTCATCATTCATTCACAGTTGTTCCATCCTGCATCAATTTATTTGTTCTACTAAACACAAAGGAAGATATTTGGAAGAATGTCAGTAACCCATTGACTCCTATAGTATTTATTTTCCCTAAATATGGCAGTAAATGGGGAATGGGATCTGTTTGGTTACTGACATTATTACAAATATCTGCCTTTGTGTTCATCAGAACAAAGAAATTTATACAGGTTTGGAACAACTTGAGGGTGAGTGAACGATGACAGAATTTTCATTTTTGGGTGAACTATCCCTTTAAAATCTTAACCTCAACAATACATAACTTCACGTCACATATATTTACTGGTGGCGCAAGACACACAAGACACTGCTCTATGGATCTGAGCTTTTCAGACTAAGCTATAAGGGCAGATACAGCACAAAATAAATCAATTCATGTACTGTAAAAATAGATTTTAATTCTTGGCACTGCATTCATGTGACTCCAAGAGGGTGGCAAGCAAGCTTCCATGACTTTCCCCATATGCTGACTAGAAAATAATTTGTTGTGATTTTTCATTTCCCCATTATCAGGCCCTCAACAATTTCACAGCACAGCAATCACACAATAATGAACTTCCAGAAGCAATTAAGAAGCTCTTCCTGGCATGTAGCCTTTCCGTGAGGCAAACCTAACTCTCTCCTCTATACGGACTAATCACGGTGTGCTTCAGAGGAGCTGCTGGATACGCTTTTTTTATTCTTTTACTAACACAAAAGCTGAAATCCTCTAATCAATGCGGTGTTGAGCGTGTACCTCTGACAGTCCCTTTAATTAGATCTAAATTGCACTGTACATTATAGTAGAAAGCCAGTTGCTACGACTTGGCAAGATGATTTCCAAACGGAGAAAAAAAGCAACCTAACCAAAGTGATGATCTTTAACTGTTGACAATATCACAATAACCGTTTCATTTACTAAATCTCTGTTGTAAGAGAGACTTTGGTGATATAAAAAACAGCACAAACAGCTCAAGTAACAGGTTTGTTTTAAATACAAAGTTAAGGCAAATAGGGTGGACAGTAAAGGCAGCAAGATGATATAGTATGTGTGCTCACCAGTGTTTTGGTCCATGTACTCTTGTGAGGTATGCTGGTTCTGATGGACCCATTCTCCGTTGCATTTAAAGAAGATCTGCAAGGCAGGAGTCGCACGGCAACGCAACTTGATGGGGTTATTTTTGACTATGTAAGCATCCTCTGGTTCTTGCAGGAAGTGAGGTAATGTCCCACCAACTGATGACAGGGAGTCAGCAAGAGCATCAGTTGCACCTGTGAAATCAAGAGTCAATGAATCAATGCATGTAAAAACATTGTCTCATGTGAAAACACTTTTATTTCACATAATAATTCAAGCACACTTAGGATCCTCATTCCAAGACATAAAGCCCTTTACCGTTCCATGCTTTCATTTAAAATAATGAGAAAATGTCAAACTTTTATCTAAATATTGTCTGCATTTCATTCTGCTTTAAGTATGTAAATATGATGGTTTTCCTCTGGGGAATGTTCCGAGCTTCACATTGATTTTAAACAGAGTGCAAAAGAGACGATTTCACTAAAGCAATTTAAACCATTTTCTACTTGAACAACACATCAGGTTTCTCCGAGTTCTTTTTTGATGAAAAGAATAGAAGAATTAGCGACGGAAGAGGGAACAACTGATTGCTTTGTGTTCGACTGATGAGCTAAAAAGCATCTGGGTGCAGATGGAAATAAAAAAGCTCTTCCTTGCAGGCCAAGTGTTAATTTGTTTATATTTCTCTGTGCTGCTACCATTTTCTTAAAAAGCGAGGAAGAATTAGAAAACCCAGGTGAAAGCGAGTGTTGAGGTGATGGGAGTTCAACATTAGCACTAGTCTTGAATTGTACACCAACTCCCACATTTCTGCTATGTTAAATAGAGAAATAATACATGCAAACACGGTCTTAACAGAACTAAACATGGCACACTTTATATGGCAACTTCAACTACATGATGTTCAATATTAATAATTATGATATGAATTAATAACATTCAGAATGTTAAAAAAAACATTAAATTATTCCTTAGAATCGTCATTGGCGAATATCACTCTGTAGCTGTGAAGAAATTTACTAATGGTTCATCTCTAGTTTTTTCCAGAACTGTTCTGAGCATGAGCTGAATACGTGTCATCTTGTCAACAATACATTGTTGTAAATATAGAAACGGAGTTACAAACTGCCCATTAAACTCACCCTACACTCTCACACTAAATGAGGTTAAAAGGTTTATTGTTGTAGCTGTAGAGGCTAATTCACACTGATCCAGCAAATGCCATCATTCTAATTTAGAATGAACAATGTTGTTTATCTGTGTTTGTAGGCATTTGACGAATCAGAGTAAATTAGCCTTAGGGCTCAACAAAGAACCTTAAGGTCCTTTTGTACATTAAAAACAGTTACGAAGTGTAAAAAGGTTAGACTGTTAGTATATTTTATTAGAATTTTTTTGCTAAATAACAATATCTCTGAGGTGTTTCAATCGGGCTTTAGGAAAAAGCATTCCACTGAAACAGCTTTGGTTAAAGTTCTGAATGATATTTTACTGACTCGATGCTGCCAAATCTGCTGTGTTGGTGCTACTAGATTTGCAGGCGGCATTTGATACAATTGACCACTCTGTTTTGATTTCTCGCTTGGAGCATTGGGTGGGCATTATGGGCAGTGCTCTTAAATGGTTCCAATCCTACCTAACCAATAGAAGGTTCTCTGTGGGGGATTCTATCTCATAGGTAGCTCCCTTAACGAGTGGGGTCCCTCAAGGCTCTATCCTTGCTCCAATGTTATTCAATTTGTACATGCTCCCCTTGGAACGATTTTTAGGAAACATGGCATCTCCTTCCATTGTTATGCAGATGACACCCAAATGTATCTGCACCTGGAATCTAATAACAATGGTTGGGATGCCCTGTGGGCTTAAAAACCTGGATATCCCTAAACTATCTACACCTTAATGAAGGCAAAACTGAAATTATTGTTTTCGAGTCATCAGATATCGCTGGTTCCCCTGGCTTAAACCTTGGTCATCTGTCCTCAAATGTGAAACCAGTAGTGAAGAATTTGGGGGTCTATTTCGACAGTGCTCTCAAATTTGATAAACAGATTAGTACTGTAGTTAAAACCAGTTTTTTCCACCTGAGAGTCTTAGAGAAAGTGAAACCATTTCTTTCCTATAAGGACTTTGAAAGGGTAATTCATGCGTTTATTTCAACAAGGCTTGATTACTGTAACTCCCTCTACATTGGCATTAACCAAGCATCTTTAAATCGACTTCAAATGGTTCAAAATGCTGCTGCAAGGCTCCTTGTGGGGGTGCGTAATTACCCCAGTATTAATCTCTCTGCATTGGCTCCCAATTCGTTACAGAATTGATTTTAAAGTCCTGCTGTTGTTTTTAAAGCTTTAAATGGAATAGCTCCTGTGTATCTGTCTGATTTATTATCTGATCACAATCCTGGAAGGTTTCTTAGGTCTGCAAACCAGAGACTTTAGAACATTCCGCGAGCTAAACGAAATTGAGAGGCGATCGAGCATTTGCTGTTGCAGCTCCAAAACTCTGCAACAGTTTACCGGTCACCGTTAGAACTGCCTCTACAGTTAATGAGTTTACAGCTAAACTCAAAATGCGGGGGTAACAAGGCTTTATTGGAATCAGTGAGGCAAGAGCAACGCAAAAAGTCCAAGGCACCAATGGCAGCGAAACATCCTCAGGGAAAGGTTCAACCCGGAAGATTCCAGTGGAGATTAGTTACTCCCGTCCGGGAGAAGCTGCCGAACTGGCGAGAGGACGAGAGCTGAGATTCCGTGGGTATCGAGGTCCGGGCAGCCAAAGACTGCTGCAGGGCAGAGAGCAGAATAACAGAAACGAGGGCAAACAGGAAGCAAAAAACAAATAAGCTTCGAGGAGCAAAACTCTGACAGCGAGACAGGACTACGACTAAGATTCAAGACTTTTCAGTACTAGACTCGCTAGAACTGGACAGTGAGAGCTGGTGAAAAAACAAGCACGGTCTGATACAGGACAGGAGAACAAAGGGAAATAAATAGGAAAGCTAACTAAGGATAAGTGACAACAGGCGGGAGAGATGATAGAGATAACGGGCGCTAATCAAGGGATCAAGTGGAGAAAGACCAAAAAGGGAGACACGGGGTGGGGTGAGTGACGCAGACACAGAGCACATGGCGAGCTGTCAAAACAGAGGCGCCACGAGCTCGACACAAAACAGAACACACACAGGCAGACACAGGGGACCCGAGTGACCGAGATCATGACAGAAACCATGCAGCAAAACCAGCTCTGTTGTATTCCACTGTGTTGTGTCTAGATGATTTTAAACACAATGTGTGCTGAGTGGTCAGCTCTTACGTAAGAAAATATATTTCCTAATATATGAATTAAAAATATATTAAATGGCATAATGGTATATTAGAAAATATACAGAATCATATATTGTGTAAATATATTACAATATATTGAATAATACATAAGGAATTGCCGCTTTCAAATATTGAAAAATATATTGACCATTATATATTTACTCATGCCATATATACACACATATATAGAAATATATATTTATTATGTTGAACAACCATTTACATTATACATGTTTCATATTTTAAAACAGCTAGTTTACAATAGCATAAGCACACCTGTTCATACTAAAGCACTTAGTGAACAGACAATCACTGCACTGAAAAGCGCACAGCCATTACATTTTAAATAAAGTAATATGTAATCTTAATGATGTTTGGCCTATCGTTATCCTAACCACAAGCTCTACTCTTCAACACCACGGTAACCCCACAAATTTACACATACTAGAAACCCTTCTAAATTTCAAAGTAATACAACATTAAACACTAACATATCTCCCCCTATATTAATATTCAGCAAAAAGACATGAAATAACACCTACATTTAACCATTTTTACTCTCCTTTAACAGTCGGAAGCAAAGCATGCTGGGAACTAGAAATCTGCTTTAACTCATTCTGTGAATGTGTCCATATACAGTATGTGTATAATATACAATCACATTTATATGGGAACATCTATGTGCAATATATACTCAATAAAAGATCAAATGTGATGAATATTAGATTTATTTTTATCTTCGTTTCTAAATATATTTATATGTTCTATATATAGCCATATATTGTCAATGCATATATTGCTGTATATTGCAAAATATTAGCACTAGCTTCCAATATATGGAAATGTATTATGTAATATATCGCAATATATTTTGCAGTATATTCCCATATATTTTTGTTCTGTTAGGGAGCCCTGTGGCTGACTTAACTGACATCTGTTCCTGGATGAAGAAACCAGCGTTTTTGGATATTCTTCCGAAGAATCATCATGTTAGAAGAAAGAGCCTTAAGTTGGCAGCATCATTTTATCAGTGAAATCATTTCATGAGAGTGTTTTTAAAACAAAGAAAGCCATTATTCTGAGTTAGACAATCCCAGCTGTCCGATTCCTGGTTCACGGTGAAGTGCATTCTGGGCTATTTGCAGAATCACCAAGTGGAAAAGCACAGTCACACTAGGGATGTCAGGAAAATGTCACAGATCATCCCATGGGTAAAGAAGCAAAAGTAGGAAATCTTAGATGCAGAATATTAGACAGGGTTTCAAAGTTCAGGGTAGAAAACATGGTGCTCACTCTAAATAATTCAAAATGAAATGTTACTCCTCCACTGCAGATACTTGGTGGCAATGTCAAAGTGAGCAGGAATGTGTCCTGGTTGCACAAAGCATAGATAAACTGATTTACTTGAAACAACATAGAAGCTTTAAAAAACACACTGCATCACTTTTTAATGTACATTTAGTTTCAATCTCACATTTCGACTGCACCTTTCTCAATGACTACTTTTACATGCACCCTCATAATGCGATTTTGCCAATACTGCGATTACACTTTAACTCATGTAATCATTCGATCTAAATATTGCGATTAAGCTCATAATCGGAGTAAGTGTAATCGAAGTAACATACAGTATGTGGCATGCGCCAGTTTTAATCGTAATAAGAAAGCATGTAAACACCTTAAATCGCATTTATGATGCTCTGACCGAGGTACGCATGTGCTTCTGTCACGCACCTTAAGAGCAAATTCATGGTAAACATGACAGTCTGAAGTTTTACCATCAACACAACTTGCTGTCAGGAGTCTGCTCCTTACCTTCATACAGAAACAGCGCGAACGCAATGACAGCGCACACCACCGTCGCAGAGACATTTTCCATCGTATTTCTATATCCATCACGGTGCCGAATAACCATAAAATGCGGCCACCTAACGTTGTTTTGCATTTGATGCCAATATATTAAAACGATAGCCAGTAACACACACCTACTGTATCTGAGATCATCGTTTGTGCTGTGTTTTATAGCAAATTGTCATGGTCCTGCCTCTTCTTGTCATGATTTTCGAGTCTTGTGGCAGGATCATGACAGACCCACATGTTTAATGTGGAGAGGAGCATGGCTTTGTTTTGACATGCCATGCATTCTCTCCGGTGTCTCGTCTCTTGGCCCCGCCCCCTTGTTTTTACTTTAGCGTCCCATTAGTGTTTCATTCCCGTCTCCTGCCCGTCACCCCACATTTGTCATTATTCCCTAGTTAGTGTTCCCCTTATAAACTCCCTTGTTTCACTATCTCTTGTCGGTTCATTGTATGCCTTTCCTGAGTACCTGCGTCGTGTCGTCTTGTGGATTACCCTGTTCCTGTTTACCTTGTTCCTGTTTGCCATTCCCTAGTTGTGTTTTGGACTTATTATTTGATTTCTGAACATTGTTTGTTTTGTCCCCCTTGTGGGAAGCTTTAATTTGCATTCTTGTTTTGTTATTTGTGTTTTCCCCATCATGGGTTTTTATTTTATATTAATAAAGGTTTTTTGTTAACCCTTCGTCTGCCTGCGCTTGGGTTCTGTCCTAAACCGTGACAGCAAATAATCAGACTAATAAAACTTTTATGTAAACAGGAGCAAAGAGGTGTTCTCATTTCATGTAAACATGTTACATGAGGATTGGTAGGGTAAGAGTAAGGATTAAGTCCTTACTCTGATTATTGGAAATAATCACATTATTGATGCGCATGTAAACGTAGTCAATGTCACATTTAACAAAACCTTATGTACAGGTACATAGGTGCTGAGACCTTGGCTGTTTTCTCCCTTCTTTTAAAAGTTTGGTCTGAAAACCAAAAAGAATTCAGAAGAATGAGGCTGTAGCTTCAACCACAGGCCATCAGGTGACATTAACAGTGTAAAACCATGAAAATCTGAGAATTTGGTTTCAATTTTGAAATGCAACAATATGCTATTTTTTACCGCAGTGTTATATTTCCCTTTGAGCTCCCTTTGAGAATAGTCTGAGCCTTCCTTCTACACCAGCAAAAAAAAAAACTTATCCAGCTCTCTGTCCCCACATCTGTTGCTCATATTCCGGTGATGAATAGAAGGTATAACCTGAAATGACTCCAGATCAATCTGCCATCTGTTGCTGTGAACAAAGCCTAAGCTTTATTTCGCCTAAACTGTCCTGCCATGAATTAAACATGAAAGCTGCGTCAACTACCAAACTTCAGCAAAAATATATAATAAAATAATAACAAAATATACAAGTCATTTTCATTTGGAATGAATTATTCAGAAGCTCCAAACAAATATGGAAAGATGCAGTCTATCTATGGATTATTGCAATAAAGAAATAGCCACAATATAAAAAGTCAGCATGGGACATGGGAAGGTGAATGCTAAAGCCAACTCTTATCAGTATGTTTATGTTCTTGACCCCATGCTCTTTTATCTAAATGCAAACATGTATTGATCTGTACAAAACTGATACCATCAATTTATTCACACAACACAGCAGCTTAAATCGGCCTTTTACATTATAGGTCAATGGGTGAATTTGCAGGATCGCTTTGTACACATGTCAGCATATATGCAAGCAATAACACAACCAGCGACTTACCACTAGGTGCAACCGGTAGAGCGTGACACATGCAACGGTAAGGTTGTGGGTTCGATTCCCAGGGAATGCACATCCTCATTAAATGTATAGGTTAATTGCACTGTAAGTCGCTTTGGATAAAAGCGTCTGCCAAATTTGTAAATGTAGTAGAGCCCAGCCAAGGTCAAACGTGCAACGGAGGAATAGGTTTTTTAATTCCAAGCGCTCCCATTTAATCTGCGCCAAGTTAAGCAGCGATGCAGTAGATCATAAAACACACCTAATTATAAACACTTTACTTCCCATGTGCAAATTCAATGATAAACTGTAATGAAGTATAAAAGAAGGGGGGGTGCAGGTTAATGGGCCTGTGCGGGTTTCTGAGTTCACGCCGAATCCCAGAGTGCTAATTGTTGGCCTTGTCCTTTTAGCAATGCCTGCACACTTACTGCAATAAAACATAATGGATAATTAGAACCGGGTTTAAAATAAAGCACAATCCACTCATGGTTGCTCCTCCTATGATAGATGTGCAGAAATGTCCCAATGACTCGAAAAAGCCAACACATAATTTATTTCACGTCAAATGTTTTGACTGATAGGTGGACTTGGAAGAAGTAAAGAGTTAAATAATATATCCAGGTGATTCATTATGATGTAATCTTCATTTAAAAAGTACATCTCCGAACCTGCGGCATAAATACCACATAACATCCAACTGTTTATCACACCCTTGTAAAAACAGCAAATGATGAGGTGTCGCTCTCCTTCCCCAAAGCATTAAGTGTTATAAAGTTTTATTAATGTTAATTATGTGCGCCTCTCTCTCTCTTTTACCTTACCAAACTTTTTTTAACTTATTTCCTGTTCTCTCTACTCATTATGCACTATGATGTCCTCTGTTTAATCTGCAGTCTGTTCTCCTCCCTGTAAATTAAGATAGTGTTTACTATTCGACCGCCTGGATTTTTGTCCTAACACTGCCTTATTCTTTATGACATTAGCAGAGCTGGCCTTTAGGCATTGTCGTGCATCTAGTTCTAATGTGGGTTCCTTTAGGCCGGATTCACATTTTGCGTCTTTTCCGCGCGCATATTCATTATTTTAAATGTAGCCACGTGGAAATAGGGGGCGACACGGTCGCGACACGCATGCGGTGCGACGCACTCTTTTTTTCAGGTGCGTCGGCGCCGCATCGAGATTAAAAAATCTCAATTTTTCAGAAAGGCGCAAGCGCACCGCAGGTCATGTGACAAGAACCAACCAGTCAATATAGACAAGATCAATGAAAATGGAGACACAGATGATCACAGCATAACTAAATCTAGTAGTAGAGTTATTGCAAGGTATTTTCGGTGCATATAATCCATATATCCTTTATTTATACCTCCTCGTCTCAACGGCTATCGTGGCTCATGGTTGCTTAGTGACGACAGACGCCAGGAGAGCGCAAAGTCCAGGCGCTTTGGAAAAAAGGAGAACACAGTGCAGCTCGCGTTTTCCGCGCAGTTTTAGACGCGAAATGTGAATCGAGCCTTAGGGTCTAGAAAAAACAGGACAGTCACAATTAGTTGATTAACTCTGAGCACTCGATTAAAAAATCCTCAACAGGCAGGAGGTCTGACAATCCGTTAAGAAAGTGATAATGTATTACATCTGCAAGTCACCTCAACAACGCAGCATGGCAAAAGACTGGGGGGTCCAACAACTCATGTCACATCACCTGCCCGCTGTGAGGGCAGCTTTGTTGATTATAATGAGACCATTCTACTTTTGTCCTTGAGTCTCTGCAGGGGGAAAGGGTCTGAGTTATTGTACAACGAGGTTCAAAATCAAACAGACACAATAATAGGTTAAAACAACACGTTTATTTTAAATGGTTAAAAACAGTAGTTCTAGATCTTTATGAAAGTTGATTAAAATAATCCATATAAAATGAGAAATTATCAAAATTATGAAAATTGGTATATACTTTTTGCTGCTTCAGATGTATGACATTATGTTTCCATCATATTTTAATGTGAATCACTGAAGGCTGATCTTTGAATAGCTTAACTATTGAACTTTGCAATATCTTAAAAGTCAAAGCATTTGTATGCATTGTCTACTCCGTTTTATTTGATGTTTAGGTCTTTTATCATTTTCAGTAAAATGTTATTCTTTGAAGTACAATGCATGATTGTTGTTTATTACAATGCATTTTTACTCATTTTGTTCAAAAATTCTGCTAATAAAAAGTAAATAGTAAAATCTTTCGGGAAAAAGAATCTTGCAACCATGCAACAGTATACCTTTTGGTATCTATATTAAAGAACCGAATTTAGTCATTTTGAGTCAATTTAAAGGGATACGTCACCCAAAAATGCGAATCCTCTTGTCATTTCAAACCTGTATGACTTTCTTCTGCAGAAAACTAATGAAGACATTTTGAAGAATGTTGACCAAACATCAGTGGTATCCATTGACTTGCATTGGTATTCTGTCTGTACAATAGAAGTGAATGGGTACTGCTGTTTTTCTTCAAAATATCTTCTTTTGTGTTCTGTGGAACAAAGAAAGTCATACAGGTTTGAAATGACAAGAGGGTGAGTAAATAATAACAGAATCCTCATTTTTCGCTGAACTATCCCTTTAACCGTAAGCCTTTATACATTCAACCCCAATAAAGCATATTACTAAACATACTAACATCAACTCCCTAAGTCAGTTCCGGCCTCTCTGGCAGACATCAACAGGCGTGGAGAAGCAGCTTTCCTGGAAGTGTATTACACACAAATGAGACACATGAGCCTTCATCACCAAGATCCACTTCATGTAGTTGGACATCACTGTTCCAACACCTGCACCAAACACCCCAGACATTTAAAACCATGCGGTGTATTTTCACAGCCATGCCTCTCATGGATCTGAAGAGGGTTTCAGGAAAGGGGGGAAAGTGTGTGTGAAAGCGATCATGTGGGGGTTACAGCACATGCTGAGTGCTCAGAAAACGAAGAATTTTAACGCAAAAGTGTCAAGACAATCCCAGCTAATGTGAAAGGATGAGTGTGAGTGAAAAGTGAGAAAGGGGAGAGTGAGAGAGACTTTTAGCAATAACTGCTGTCTTGAATAGCTTTCCTGTATCTCAGTGGTTAGAGCATGGCGCTAGCAACGCCAAGGTCATGCGTTCGATCCCAGGGATTGCACATACTCAGAAACAAATGTATAGTATAATGCAATGTAAGTCGCTTTGGATAAAAGTGTCTGCCAAATGCATAAATGTAAATAGGCTACATCTGTTCTGTCCTGCTTTCTTTAAAGGATGAAAACATGAACTTGTTTTTTCTTGATTTAGTTTAGTTGACTTTCCAATGAATTGCTTTGAAAAATATTTCAATTCATAATAAAATTAAAAAAATATTTACTAATTAAGATTTTGATAATGATAATTATGACAGATTAACTTGTATTTCAGGACCAATTCAGGTTTTAAAACTCACAATAAATAATACTACACATTTTCTAAATACTTCTGTATCCAGTGAAATACCAGAAACTTCAAACTGTGACACTAGTGGCTAAAACACAGATGTTAAGACTGTACTCTGTGTGCCAAATTTCACATTTTAACATGATTGACATATAATCTCAGTCAAAATTCAAGAAAGATACACCTACTCACCTATGGTGCTTGGCTCCTAATTACATGTCAAAAAGCAAAAACATCTAAATGAAGGTGAACAGATCATTAGTGGCCAGACTAGTGATGAAGATCAAAGCAGTGAGAATTTATGGGAGCAAACCATTATGGACTTAAGATCCAGTGACCAATACTCTTCTGCCTTTGAATTTAAAGATTCTGTTGACACTAATAAATTGCGGGTCCCGGTAGACTCTTTAATGTGGTTATTTGATGAAAATGGCTTTTTGTGCCTGTATGCCACCCAAGCAAGACAAACTTTCTGGCATATTACCACTGAAGAAATATGTTTTCATGGCAATCACACTCATGTTGAGACTGCCTCCTCTTAAGCCTATAGATGAGAGACACTCCATTTCCATTTTGATGAGTATCATTTTCTGCTAGATTCTGGACAGACAACGTGCAATTATTGCTTCTTTGAAAAAAGAACCAAAATGAGCTTTATTGCTGTGGTCCACTAGAGCCTAACAGAAAGAGGGACTACAGTCGTGGCCAAAAGTATTGGCAGTGACATAAATACTGTTTAGTGACATAAATACTGTTTTGCAAAGTTTCAACTTAAGCTGTTGTGGTGTTCATTCACGTTGTTTAAAGATTATTATGCAGAGTGATCCGATGCATTTTAAATAATTGCAAACTCCCCAGATGTCAATCCCATATGGTCTGTGGTCAGTCCTCAAAAAGTGAGTGGACAAGCGGAAGCCCAAAAACTGTGATCATCTCAGAGCACTAATAAGGCAAGAAACATTCGCCATCAGTCAGGATTTGGCCCAGAAGCTAATATCCAGCATGCCAGAGCGAATTACAGAGGTTATGAAAAACAAGGCCCAACACTGTAAATATTGACTCTTTGCATATATTATGTTTTTGCCAATAAACGCCTTTAAAATTTGATATGCTAAAGATATGCTAACATGTGGCAAAATAATCTACAAATACAAAAGCAGCAAACGTTGCAAAACACAAAATGTATGTCACTGCCAATACTTTTGGCCACGACTGTACAAAGGGAACAGTCTGACTACTAATGGCATTTCATGGGCGAATTAGAAAGACACGCAAGGTGCCACAATTCGGTCAACCATCTGCAGTCTTGCACGCTTTACTAATGTGACCAGGAACAAATAGGATGTATAGCATAAAAGCTACGCATGCTACACTTCCAACCTTTTTTTCTAAAGGGTGGTTGTATAGCTTACAATACTTTGACCTAACAATCATAGTTGATAACCATAAACTTTAACATTTATGTCAAAGGAATACAATGATCTTCCTTGAACCCACAGGAGTCTGAAAAGCTTTACGCATTAAAACGAGTCCAGACAGCATCGTCTAACCCCCTCGCTTCCCTTGAAGGCCTTTGTAGAGTTGTTTTTGTTTTAGTTCTACTTCATCTAGTTTCATGGATGCAGGTTATGAATGTCACGCCACTAGCTGACATCCAGGTCAAGTGTAAAAAGCAGCCTGTATTCTCAAAAGCTCAGTATACATCTTTACAACTCTACGACTTGTTTTTCTACTCCTTTCTTCACAGATCTGACTCTCAAATCCACACATTCAGCATTCCCGGCACATTTCCTCAATGTTTGGCGTTTCATTACAGGTGTCATTTTACCTTATCAACAACAAATGTTCTCAGATTTGTCTGCTGTGGTTGGCTCCCTCACCCCATCTCACATTTACCTTAGACTGCACTGATGCCCATCCGCTCTGCGGGCACCGGGACTGGCAGAAGACATCTGGGACAGAAGCACTGCCGCATCAACAGTCCTCACAACTGGAGTTTGGTGGCCACAAATAAGAGAGTGGATATCAGACTTTGCTGATTCTGTAAATGTCAGTTAAGCATCCTTATATATGTACTGTCTGTGAGCTCGTTGAAGGAAGACACAGCACTTCAGGCTCCACTTTCTTAACTAATAATGATCAAGGATGTCATTTCCTAGAGAGTGTTTCGGTGTCGTTCCAACAGTACACAGGTGATTGCAAGGAAGAAGTGGCTTCTCAAAACTCAGTGGTATTAATTACATTTGCAAATGAGAAATGTTTGATGATTGAATTTGCCACACGTAGTCTGGTAACACTGTACTGACAACAAAGATGTATCACAATTCTTGATAGCATATATTATACTGAGTGTCAAATTAAATAAGTTTCGGACACAGATAATGAAAATGACTTTTGGTTATTGTAGCTTGTGCGTTCCATAGATATAATCTCTCAATATGCCTATAGGTTTTACTCTATAATTCAGCAGAAGTGGATATATAAAAGCACGTGAACACTACAGCTTTAAAGTCACACATGCTTCCCAATGCGCAGTGTAATGTGACATTGTAAATTCAAATGCAACCCCATCATAGAGACATTTATTCCCATATTGTATTAGCAAGTCTAAAAATAAGATCAGATACTAAAATTCATTAAAATGAAAATACTGTCATTTTGAAAAAAAGTGAATTATAAATTGAATGTTAAGTGCTGAAGAAGACTCTGATTTGTTCTGAAAGAAAATCTCTTTGAGAACAATTATACTCATCAAGACACATTTTCTGTCTCATGCATAACATTAAGCATGTCTGATATTAGCAGAGAGAATATTATTACAGCAGCTACTGACTTCCTTTGCAGTTAAAAAAAGAAAGTCATGAAAAGAGCTCGAAATAAATGTGTACGCTGAAATATACTGTCGGTCTTATTCTGCCTGCATCTCAGAACAGGACCATTGACAGCAGTTAGACTTGGGATGAAACATTTTACAGGTCTTTTCTTGCCCTTTTCGGTGAAAATGATCGCAATGTTGGGTTCCAATAACACAATTAAAATGAATAAAATACAACCCAAGACATTCAATAGAATCCAGTAAAATGAAACCAGATCCAATCCAACAAAAATTAAATACAGCACTGGCTATTATCCCTTAAACATGCATAATCTTTGAATTAATGTTTCTCATTCTCAACGGCATTCAATGCTTTGATTCATATTTCATACTCAAAGCAACCTGAAAATGATACCAAAATTGAATCTTAGATATCCAGCATGTTAAATTCAATTGCATCTCATTTTTGACCACACCAACTGGACCAGCACAAGAAAGTGTCTACTACTGCTATAAAGCTAGAGGGTATTTCCATTATATTCTAAACATCAAACAGGACTTTGTTTTAATCGAGTTAAGAGGATTGAGACGAGCTTTCTAAAACAATAATACACACTTGGCTTAGCTGTTGTGACGTGCTTACAATAGAAAGCGACAGCTAACAGAAAGAAAGGACAGTCCTCATTAGTAATGACTGAAAGTTCAGAGAATTTAAGGTGAATACTTAAATAACATATGTAGTGTGTACTGGCTGCTTCATTTATGTAGTACAAATAGGCATTTTTTATTGAGCTTATAATTTTGACACATGATAAAAAAAGCACAAACTGGATTTCTAAATCTAGAGGGCTGTGCTAAATTCCATCCTGAATCCTTCCATTGTATCCATTACTTAGTGTGCCTCTAAAGATAGTATCTTTTTCCTCTCCCTTTTCTATCCCAGTTCATTCTTTTTCAGCTACAGCCTCCTCCTAATCACCTGGTAAAAAAGGCCTCTCTGGGTCAGCGGTTGTGAGGTAAATTAAATCTCTTCAGAGGGAAGTTGGGTCACACAGGCTGATTTATTTACCAGGTGACGAAAGGAGGGCTCTCGGGGCAGAGAATGATCCAGGGGAAATGACCTATAAACTCAAACAGAGGCTCAATCTTATCAATCTTCTTTAATACTCTGCTTTAAAATGGAGCACAACTCGTTTAAGTTATGCAAATAACCAACAGAACAAATCTTGTGCCCCGGCATGTGAAGTTACTGCATGTTAATTCCATTTATCCTGCTCGTGTCGCTTGCGAACAAAACAATATAAAGTCATGATTAAAAAACTAAAGTGTCCTAAAACACAGCCACCCATGAAAAGGCAGTTACAGTCAATGTTAAAGTGATATTATACATTATAAGAATTAAAGGTAATTGCAGATCCATTTGTGTTTCTTATATTTGCCATTAAAGCTATCATGTATCCAAAATAATATTCATATAAAGCACTTAAACCACTGTAATTGCTCTAAAGCAACAGCTGAAACAAATAATCCAATGATCTTTAAGTGACAAAAGGGAAAATGTCACTTCATTAATCTGCTAGTGTAGTGTGATAAAGCCAATTACCATCTTATCTCTTTTTCACCAATTACACCTCTCTACGTACAATAAAGTGTAAACAAATCATGGTACTGAGTATCAATATTGCAGCAGTCAAATATTTTCAGTGGAAATAAAAAAATACTGTATAGGTACTACTTCAGAGGGCTGAACAGAATACAGTCAGGTACCAAAGTTTGAGACCACATTAAAAATCTGCCATTCAAAAAATAATTCCAACCCAAAAATAAGTGAAGTACAAAGATTTCAAAGTATTAAAAAACAATATAAAACATGTACAATTAACAAGAAATAGCGATATTTATTTTAAGATCAATATTTTTTCAGATTTGCGACACTGAAAATGAAATTGATCTTGACTTCATGAAAACACACAATGCTCTAAAACACTCTCAATTGATGCCAAAATAGAATGAATATGTTTTGTCATGTGTACTTGTATTTGTACGTACACATTTAGCTCAAGTGCCTGCTGTCATTAATTTTTTTTTTACTTTTCAGTTAAACTTTACACTTACAATGTTTAATTTAATTGCAAACTACATCATCAGCATTCCCAAGAGTGGAGGACATTTGGACTTTTCAATTTCGCTGTTTCCGTCAAGTCGAATGTACTGATCCTAAAACAAGGACAGCATCTAATGGACAGACATAGAATAACTAGTTTGTTTATGACTTTATTAAAACTGTCATACACATGATCTGATTTCAATGTTAAGGCTATACTGTATGTTACTCAACTAAATCCTTACTTAATCATCTGTTTCTTTTAAAACCTGATGTTGGTCAGATAAAAAATCTATAGCATGACTTTTAACATATGCACTCATATTAATATTTTTTTACTCAAATCCATAAGAGTGACTTATTAATATGATGATTTATAAAAACATGCAGAAGCATAGCATGGTTCACCTGCCCTTAAAAAGAAGTATATTTTAAAATGTAAGCCTTACATTACAAAAAAGAGAGGGGGTAGGCCTGCCATGTTCTCATTAAAGCTACTAATACAGTACAACACAGCTACGTGTAGGAGTCATACTCTCAAAACCAAACAGTGTGTATACAGAGTAGAACAATGAATGAAATCACATCTCTTAGTATGGTAATCGACTTAATCTTGCCATTTAGTTAAATAAACATGACATTTACATTTACATTTAGTCATTTAGCAGACGCTTTTATCCAAAGCGACTTACAAAGTAGGGGAAAACAATAGAAATTATTTGTGCAAGTAAACTGCAGTAAAACTGGTCTCAGTTAGCCTGCCACAGTATACAAAGCTAAGAATATATTTTTTTTTTTTTTTTTGAGGGGGGGGTAGGAAAGTAGAAAAGAAGTAAAAGACTGTACTAATGGGTCAGATGTTGACGGAAGAGATGTGTTTTTAGCCGATTCTTAAAGACGACAACAGAATTCGCTAATCTTGTGGCAAGAGGGAGATCGTTCCAGAGTCCTGGAACACATCCGGAGAAAGTGCGTAAGAGTGATTTTTCCCCTCAATTGCAGAGCGCAGGGATCGGGCAGATACACAAGTCTGTATTAGCGAGTGAAGATATGGGGGTGCCGAACCAGTGGTGGTTTTGTAGGCCAAGAGCAGAGATTTGAATTAGATGCGAGTGACTATAGGGAGCCAGTGCAACCTAACGAAGAGAGGAGTGACGTGTGCTCTCTTTGGCTCGTTGAAGACCACTCTTGCCACTGCATTCTGGATTGTCTGAAGAGGTCTGGTTGTACAAGCTGGAAGACCAGCCAGTAGAGCATTGCAATAGTCCAGCCTGGACAGGACAACAGCATGGAAATATGGCAACATAATCTGTGAAGTTCAGCTGATCATTAATTACCACTCCCAAATTTCTGGGCGTTCTGGAAGAAGTAATGGTTGATGAACCTAGTTGGATGGAAAGGTTGTGCTGAGTCTTCGGGTTGGCCGGGATCACAAGCAGTTCAGTTTTTGCAATGTTAAACTGCATTTGATGGTCCTTCATGCAGAGTGAAATGTCATTCAGGCATGCTTAAATGCGCACAGAAACCGTCGGATCATTAGGCTGAAATGACAGGTGGAGCTGTGTGTCATCCGCATAGCAGTGATAGGAAAAGCCATGTTTCCGAATGACAAAACCTAGGGACGTTGTGTATATGGAGAAGAGCAGCGGCCCAAAAAATGAGCCCTGTGGTACCCCTGTACTGAGACGCTGAGATTCAGAGACCTCACCTCTCCAGGATACTCTGAATGACCTATTCGAGAGGTAAGACTTGAACCACCATAGCGCTGTTCCAGAGACACCCATAGTCTTGAGGGTCGACAGGAGGATGTGGTGGTTGACAGTGTTGAAAGCAGCAGATAGATCCAGGACAATAAGTGCAGATGATTTAGAGGCTGCCCTTGCCAGTCTCAGGGCTTCGATGACTGAGAGCAGTGCAGTCTCGGTGGAATGACTGCTCTTGAAACCAGACTGGTTGCTGTCCAAGAGGTTGTTCTGTGTGAGAAAAGAGGAGAGCTGGTCAGCTACCAAACGCTCAAGGGTTTTTGCAATGAAGGGGAGGAGAGATACTGGTCTGTAGTTTCCTAGAAGTGCAGGATCAAAAGTGGGTTTCTTCAGTAGTGGGGTAATACGGGCCTTCTTAAAAGCTGTGGGAAATGTAACAAGTGGTGAGAGAAGAGTTGATAATGTGGGTCAGAGTGGGGACTTTCGACGGAGAGATGGCCTGAAGGAGAGGGGTGGGAACGGGATCTAGCGGGCAGGTAGTCGGGTGATTAGAAGCAATGACCTTGGGAACGTCAGCTTCAGACAGGAGAGAGAAAGAGGGGAGCGAGCAGGCTTCGGGTGTTTGTGCATGTTCAGGAGGCGGCGGCGCAGTGAACTGACTGCTGATGGTTGTAGTTTTCTCTACAAAGAAAGATGCAAAATAATTTGCTGTTAAGTCCGATGAAGGTGGGGGGGCAGGCGGGCAAAGAAGAGCAGAGAAGGTTTTAAAGAGGGTACAAGGGTCGGGCGAGCTGTTGATTTTTGAGTGGTAGTACTGAGTTTTAGCAGAGGTGACATCAGCGTAGAAAGAAGAGAGAGTGATAGAGACAGAGGTCAGCAGGATCATTTGATTTGCGCCACTTCCTCTCAGCAGATCTGAGCTTGGCGCGATGCTCTCGGAGAACATCACATAACCAGGGGGAAGATAGGCTAGCGCGGGCTGGTCTTGTGGGTTTCTGAAGTGGGAGCGTAAAGTAGATAAAGTAGAGATAAAGCAGTTTACTTCATAAAGTAGACATGAAGTGGCATATCTACTTTACACTGATTTAAAAAGCAAAAAAAAGCTAAATCGTTTAATTTTACATCTAAAAAAAATACAACTATATCCCAAACCACCCACCACAAAAGCCTTTTCAACCTAGATTTTACAGCAACACGGAAGCATATTTTTCTCTAACCCTGTAGAATATAATGCCTAGCCATAGCAGATGATGATGAAAGCTAAAAACAGCACAACAGCTGGACATCGCTTTCTCAATGATTTTCCTAAAAGTGGAACGATTTCATTGAACAGACAGTGGGTCGCCTGGTTCCTTTCTCCACCCGTTGTATTAACATGTAGATCAAGGGGTGAATTGGCATGACCATTGGTAGCATTTGCCTTTATTAGTGTGAGGCATGAGCAAGTCAGAAAGCGAAACGTAAGAGCACTTTTTATAAAGCCTGTATCAAAAAGTCATAAGGAAATTTACAAAATGGTCCAGAATTTTTAAATGACAAATTTAAATTGATTTATTATGTAAACTTTAAAAACGATATAATATATCCTTAAGCTTTTAGTTGCTGCCTACTGCATCTCCTAGTGCAGTAATAATACTATCAAATTTAATAGTGCATTATCAATTTCTTTTTTACATGAGCACACATCAGACAGGGGATAGTAAAAAAAGTTTTAGTATACAAAGAAAGGCTGGAAACTAGACAAGAATTGTGACTGAACATCTAGTACTGTACTTACTGTACATTCATTAAGTAAAGAGAATTAATAATATAATAAAATAAAATAATACCCTATGGCATACAGTGAAATTCAAAACCTGAGGACATAGTGTGGTGTTATACATTTTTCGAACCAGCTCAATCTTCGTCGGTCCTTCTCTATTGATCCAGACTTACCATTAGATACCTTGATGGAACTCAGCCATGGATTTAATTAAAACTAAAAGGGAAGATTGACTGACATACTAGATGGATTACTTAGAAGAAAAAAAACTATTATGTGAAATGCAAGGGTTTAAGTCTCTTAAATTTTCCATATTGTCTTTCTGTCAACACGGTTACACCATAAAAGAAAATGCAAACGTACAATAAATAAGCAAGAACAGAGATGCTTAGATAATTTTGTATTGCTAAATATAATCCGTTTATCTTGTTGATTGTATCTGAATGAGGGCTGTGCTTTCTAAAAATGGTAATAACGATCCAGAAAAATCTTGACGGCAAAAAAATTGGACTGAATCTGTAGGAGGTTTTGACACCAGATCCCCTTCCCCCAGCTGAAAGAGAATAATCATTGATAATTGGCAGCTGGCAGCTTTCACAAGGCAAGAAGTGTGAGAAGTGATTAATGCTAATTAAGACTGGTGGGAGAGAGAGAGCTTTTGTAACATTTGTTAGTTAGTAGAACCCTTGACATGCACAGTGCAATCTCAACCACTTACACACAGCTAATTATATATGTTTTATTTGCAGTAATATTAATAGTATCAATTAAGAAAGAAAATTTAAAAATAAGTTTTTATAGATCTCCATTGTTTCTCATTTTTTCTTCATATTGCGGCTACACATTTTTCAACAATTAAAAGTCTCATTATAAACTCAAACTTCATAAAAAAAGATGGCAAATTCATTTTATAGACGGTTTTAACGGCAAAAACCCAAGCTTCCAGTAGACCTCCGCAAAGAATCATTAACTGTTGAGTAGTTTAAAATTAATTTAATGCAATAAAATATTAGTATAAATTAAATATAAAACAAATTGTTATATTATAACCAAACACAGACCGGAAGTTAACTTCGGGCCAGGTGCATGCATCCGATGAAACAGTCAATATTCTGCATGTCAACCATTATCAAAATTGTTACTTTATTTAGATGAATACTATTTTCAAAAGTTAATACTTGGACGAGTACTCAAATTGTCTATCGGAGCGATAAATGAGCAACCTCAGAGCAACACAAGTTGTCTCTAGAATACAACCTTCAACCATACAAAGCAAATGCCACAACTAGGGCTGTCACGATTATGAAATTTGGCTGACGATTAATTGTCTAATAAATCATAGCGATTGTGACGATTAATTGTCGGCATTTTTTATTCGGCTTTGAAACGACCATATTGTGTGAACATACTGTCTGAATATAAAGACTATGTTCTTTTACCTGTCAATAATACAACCGCCAAATACTTGTAAATTGATCAGGAGTGAATTGAAGCCACCATTAAAATGCTATCAGTCACAGAAGTAAACTTTTATTGTAGTCTTGCAAGTGAGAAAAAAACAGACTAGAAGCTTTTCTATGTTAATGAGATTTTGGTAGACTGGTTTTCACAATGAAATAATATTAAATTGTACTGCAGGTTATTTTTATGGTAGCCTATGGTATGCTTTAGGTTTTTTTTAAGTGATTGTGTTGTGGTGGTACATTTTACAAGTATTACCATGCTTTAGTTACAATATATACAATAAAATACGCAACATGCAGATGCACTACAGCTCCCCTAGTGTCTTCTATAGAGATGTGCAATAATTGCGATGATCTGAAACCACGACGATTATCGTGACAGCCCTAGCCACAACAGGTGTGAAGATAAAAACAGAAATGGGAGAACATGACAAGGTGTTAATATTGTTAAGTTTCACACTGATGCTGGTGCTGGTCTCGCTGATGGATGAACAATGTGTGGTGTCAGCTGAGATAGAGAGAGAGAGAGAGAGAGAGAGAGAGCAGGAGATGGTGAGCGGTCCACAACATTTTCCACATGCCAACAATGTCTCCGCAATGCAATCCTCAAAATAACAAGTGCTTAATAAGCAACACTGTCCGGTAATGATCTCTGGTCAGGATTTACAATGAAGTATGATAGTATATCAGCTTGTTAATGCATGCGGTTTAAATAAGACATTGTATATCAATTCTGTCTCTATCGGGGTAGGTTTTTTGGGGGGTTGTAGTGCCGGGCTAGACGTTATTGATTCGGAAAATCAATTACTAGCTGCATTGCTGATTTTGGACCGGGGTTTAATAGCTCAGAGGTAATTGTACAACACAAAGTACATACATACTGTAGCAAGACTTCTTTAAAGATTCATGACATCTCAACGCCATGTGATATAGCAGAAGAAACGGAGTCAGAGATTGACATATCTATACCCTTAAGATTTTGCTGCAGGCACAGTATTCCTTTTGTATACCCAATGCTGTTTTTCCCAGCTTCTAATCCTATATAGAGTTGAGTAAAGCAAGCTACTGAAGATGCAACATATCATACCTGTCTCGGTTCCTCACATTGTTACGTCCCAATGAATGACATTTAACAATGGCCAGATTGAACATTAACCATCCGGCTGGTGACTCAGTCTGAAACACTCTCATTATATCTAAAGACAGAGTCTAAGCTGTCAGCTTGAAGGGTAAAACCAGATGTTTTAACTCGGAGCAGGGTGTTATAACAAGACTGTGAGTTTCACATGACAATGACAGTTTGAACTTTAATACAGTACGGTACGTGGGCATGAAAGCAACATCACACTAAAGAGAAAAGATTTCAGGTACATATGCTATTGTACATAAGCAATAATGTAACAGTAACCGAGATAAAATTAGCAGTAGCTGGCAGGTCATAATGTATGGTGTAAGGTGTGGGCCCTCGTGAGGCGACCCAGTTTTAGGCCACTGATTTGAATGGAGCGCAACTTTAAATCAACAGAGGTGTCATGATCCAGTCTGTGGATTCGGTTCTTTGTTACTGTCTACCTAGAGCTGCGTTCAGCCCCGTCAAAATGTTGCAAATGTTTTTTAAACGGAAATAGTGGTGCGGTACACCCTGTTGTGATGAAGCAAGATTTGAACTATGGCAGCTGAGAAGGCCATTCTTTGGGTTCTTTTTGAATAATTTTTGGAGCCTGATGAAATCTGTATAAATATGTGTTGAATACTGCAAAATACAGTACATGTCTTCTAATATCTTCAATTGTTGCGTATACCGAGCTGCAGCGGACACATTTGTAAACAACTTTACTTGGACCCATTGTGCGAGCTGTCTCTATAATACCGCATGGGTTATTCACATGTTGCTGCTGATTGGACTGACGTTCTTGACACACCCACCAAACAAGAGAAAACGTATCTCAAACCCTGTTGCACGCGGTTTCCAGGAAACGTGTCGTTCAAAACATAGCAAAACATTGCGCACCGGTTTGAGCTTGAACGTGCCCCAAGTGTTTCTTGTCTGCTTGTTATCCTGTCTATATAACCCTTGTGTGTCATTTGTCAGTCGTTGTTTCAGTGTCCCTGTTATTTGACGCTTTATATGGATTGCTTTTGTTCCTTGTTGCTTTATTCTTTTATTACTTTGTACTTTGTTGAATTAAATCATATACACTGCACGTGGATCCACTTCCCTGCCTAGTTCCTCATCGTAACGAGGGATATTACAAGTTCACTTATCAAAAAGGGCTGTATGTAAAATGCTGACCAATACACATCCTCATGCAGTCGAGACTAGTCTCTAAACTTTTTTTATGCTGTACAATGCAGTTCCTGCCCTACATTTTTATCTATATACAAGGAAGCCAATAGCTTCGACCATAACTTATGGAGATCTATGCTTTAAAACTGTTAATAAAATAAATAAACATTTATAATTGCAATTTATCTTTACACATTGGTAATGCAATTATTTAACGATTTAAGACCTTGTTAATGAAGAGCATTTATGACCCAGGATGAAGCCTTATGGAATCTATAATGATATTCTGAGAATATTTTCATCATCATCAAGTCCTCTCCTTCCCTCTCCTCCCCTCGGACCCGGCAGATCCCGTCCAAGGGGAATTAATTACTGCCTAAACTCTTTTTGGGTTAGCAGCCTTCATTGTAAACAGGAGCAAATAAACAAATGGTGGTCAGCATCCACACAAATGAATTAAACAACATACCATTATCTCCTGCTCTCATCTCTAGGGGCGTGTCCAGGATTTTATACATGGGGTGGCAGAGGGGTAAAAGAGCACAATGAGGGGTGGCAACCTAAAAATATAAATCTTCATTTTCCCAGTTGCATTGTCAGGATTAGGAATATTATAGATTCCTAATTATTGATCCCTATTATAGTCTGGTTCAGATATTTTTTCTGATAAGCATTTCTGAAAAGTAGTTTCATTTAAGTTTGACCTGTTTTTGCCTACATTAAAAATGCAGAGGGTTTATGTGATGATTATGATGATGACTTCTTTCTTACAATAGTAAAGGAATAAATAGTGTAAATTGTTCAGGGAAAATGTGAATTCTCCCCTTAGAGGATTTGTACATGTTGTTTCAAAGCAGTTTTACAAAGGTCACAAAATAGTGCCTTAAAAACTCTCTAGTAAACTCTTTAGTCTGTTTCCCAGCACAATTCAATCCAAACTTGTGCTAATTTATATTGTTGTTTCTGAAAGACAACTGCAGAAACTTGATATAGGCCTAACTACTTCGTTCATTGCTGATCATAGCTGTTTAAACAGTTTTGAATTTGCTCTAAAATCCTGATAGAAATTTTCAAGTCTACATCATATGTATAAAAACAGATACTATACAGTATGTATAAAGAATAAATATGAATATATACACACACGTGCAGTCGAGTAAAGCTGTTTATGACAGATGGATCTCTCGAGATCAGATTGAGAGATGTAGTCTTCACTTCCTAGCATGCACTGCTGTGGCTCTTTCTTGTCCAGCAGTGCACACTTTATTTACTTTAAACGGATGTGATAGTTTTATCTTGTACAGCTAGTACAGACACTTTGCGCCATCATTTGTATGTCGAATTAGCGGCTAACAGCTTTAACGCTTCACAAAACTTGTACTTTAACTTTACACTGTGCCTTACGCAGTGATTTAAATAAAGAAATAGGTTATGCGAGAATGCGCTTTCATACTGAACTCGCCGAGGTAGAGAGAAGGAAAGAGATCGCATTTAGAACTGTCTTTCACTCTGACAGATAAACTTTGCAGTTAATCCGCGGGTCACAAGCATTGGAACAGTGGGGTGCGTTCCATACGGATCACAGATCAACCACAGTCCGCTGGCCCACAAGCTTTCATTGTAACAGTAAACCGGTTTTACTGCTACTATTGCTTTAGTATATTTGATGCGTGGAGATTTACATTCTCACCTACATGCCTCTGGAGAAGCGCTTTCTTTCAACTCCGCTGCAGTTATACTGCCACTCCTGTCTGAGGATACACACTTGGATCAGGCTGCTCAAACGCCGACAGACACACATATCTATCAGAATATTAGCAATTTTGAGCAAAAATAACGCTCTCCATAAACCTAATCCAAAAATGTTTGTGCATTACATTAGTACCCAAGTCGTGACTGTGTGGTCAGCGTTGGGGTGGCAACTGAGGTGGCAACCCTGTGGACACGCCACTCCTCATCTCTCTCTTGTCTAAGCTGTTGCACTCAAGAAAAATGCTGACTGCTCTGGATGTGCTCTTCAGCACCGGACACGTAAAAGTATGCTTACTTCCCAAAATAATAGAGATATAGCTGGCCCGTAATGGATTTATATCCCACCCCACTGCTTTCCTGATATACACCATAAAAGTCACAGCCTCAGTTTATTGCAGAGCTCCATCCAATAATGGGTAGAGCATGTGATTTAAGAGAGTTTGAAAGGGGACAGATAGTAGTTGCCCGAGGGTCACTCCATTTCAAATATAGTAAACATTTTGGGGTTTCCCATGCCATCTTGAATATGAATCAAGGATTATGGAAAGAGAAATAGCCATCATCATTGCTGCTGGCAAGGACGTGCTATGAAAGATCTATTACCTGTTGTCCAAGCATTTACTCGTACCATGATAAATAATTTTGGTCATGCGGTCCAGCCCTAAAATCTAAAACAACAATGGATTTATCCTGCTGTTTGCATACATAATATACCCAGCTCCATAGTCTGTTCTGGCCAATGCAATGAACTATTTATCTTTTAATGAATATAATTAAAAATCTGATTTGTGTTTGGCTAGTGTCTAATAATATAACTATTTATATGTTGTTTAATTTATGTAAATATTAATTTGTATTATTATTTTACTGTATAGTAATTGTATTAAATAAACAATTTGTTGAATTTTGTTGTATGTTCATTTTATTAAATAAACAATTTGTTGAATGGGTCCTGTAGTTCGGTCGCATTTAAACAAACCGTATGGTACATTGACATCTAGCGGTTGAGCTTGATATTGGAGTCTAAATTCAAAATATTGGAGAGGCAAGTTTAGCCAAGTAATGGTTCTTCGGATTCTTTTGATTGTTATCATAAATAATCTACAGGCACTTGTTTGTGAATGTGTACCGGAAGTTCAGTTGGGGTCACAAAAGTGCGCATGCACAGTAAATTTGTTTGTTGTTAAGATGAACCGTCTATTGCCAAGTGTTCTCATGCACACAAGAAATTTGTCTTTGGGAGACAATGTTTCACTGCACAGAAATATGACCATTTGTAGCGAATGATTCTAATTAATTCATTTTCAAGTGGCATCATCAAGTCATCATAACTGCAAAATTCCAGACCACAACACTGCTCTCTCTGTTTGTTTCCATCTCTCAGTTTGTGTCCATCTCTCACTCCTTCTTGTTCTCTCTCTTAGTCTCACTTTAACACAAACACATTCACACACACAAAAAAACTGATTAGAGGACAGAAACACTGCCAAGTGTAGAAACATAACATTCTCATAACAACTCATTCACATTAGCCTTCGCATCCCAGTATGACAATAATATGACTATTTGAGTCTAATTAGTCAGGACTCTAAACCAAAAATAAAACTGTAAATTTAAGAAATGTCTCGGTGGTTTTGGTCCATACAATGGAAGTCAATGGAGTCCAAAGAGGTTCGGTTATCAACATTCTTCAAAATATCTTGTGTTCTGCAGAGTCAAACAGGTTTGGAATGACAGGATGCATTTTCATTTTTATACTATCCCAACTATCCCTTTAACAACCAAACAACCAGTCACCAAATTACAGATTAACTCAAAGCAGAAAACATATCTAAGCTCACATTAAAAGGACAGTTCAGCAAAAATGAGAAATGTCATTCACACTTTTGCTAGTTCAAAGTCTGGCACAAAACACTGCATTATTTATTTACAAACCACCTGCAATCTAGCTTAAGCAGGCATTAAATGTGCAGCAATGCGGTCTTTAAATCAGAATGCTGTTGTTTACTGCATGCTTAGGTATCTGAAAACCGCGTTTAGCATTTATTTTTTGGGGCATGTTTATGCTGTTACCTGATTTGCATAATTCCTTTGGTGAATTGGCTGCAAAAAAGGCAAAGAGAGCATGATCAACCATGGTAAATGACATTATCAGTGGATTTTTTGTGAATTTCCCCAATTATAGTGAGGAAATTGATGTACTTGTTTACAGCTTGAAAGCCACTGGTCACCATATACAATCCTTGTAAGCAAGAAAAGCGGCCTGGAAATTGTACTAAAGATTTTCTGTTAGTCTTTTGTTCTTCTAAACATGCATGTTTTGACCAACACAAGGGGTGAGTAAAGGAAGGGAAAAAAGAAGCAATGTGTCATTCTTTGAAGCCAGCACAGCTTCCTTCTCTCCTGCAGGTATTAAGGTAAGAGTGGAGCATCCGTAGCTGTGGGAGAGAGTGCATTAAGTGTAATGAATGTCAGTGCATCTCCATCACCTGACACATCAGGCACCATCTATACTGACAAGACGAGTTCCTTCTCTTTCACACACACAGATACAGGAGCTCTGTATCATTAACCTGAAGAGAAACCCGAGGAGCAGGCCTCATAACACAGCTGCTCTGGGACATATCCCTGGGTCAGAGGAAGAAGCAGGAAGAGAGTTTTCATTCTCACCTTTAGCTATTATTGATGACAGAGGAAAGGGGGAATATAAATGTGGGAAAGCAGAACGCACAGGTTTGGTATGAGGTGATTATGTTCATGGTGTATTTTTTCATGTTTTTAAATGACACTGCACATTAAAGCACATAAATAAATAAATACACGTTTATTTACATATAAATATAATATCTTTGCATCAAAATGTTGTTGTCTTCTGGGTGATACCAATAAGGATAGCAAACCTGCACAGAAAACTTCAAGACTTGCACACAATAAGTTTGGCTGTAAGATCATAGACTTTTATTATGCATTTTGCATCATCAAAGACCGGCAGGTATACCTATTCCATCATTCAGTTAGGCCTTCTCGTATGCTTTGATGTTCCAACAGTCTGTATTGTAATGTGTGATGTTTAATTTAGCACTCGTTTTATCATTCAAGTGATGGATCTATCAGAACAAAATAGAAGTTATGGACAGAGACTCCAAATAAGCCCTTTATCTTATAAACCATTTGTTAACAAACTTAAGGTTCAGCTCTGCTAAAATAATAACAAGTGCAGTTTTTCTGAAGAAATCCGAATGATTTTAAACATTTCCCTGAAGAATGCTTCAACTTCACAGAATCTTAATAATTCATACATCACCTCCGTAGTAGAAACTCCAGCCATTCTAATTAGTGGTCAACCGATATATTGACAAAGCCAGTAAATCCGATGACATTTGGTATTTTTAAATGATCTGCATCAGTCAATAACTTTTCCCATTTGGCCAATTAGTGTCACAAGTCAAACTTTTGAGAACAGTCTGCATGGTGTATTTCTTATTCTAGCCGAGAACTGCCTCGGGTATGAAGAGCCTATCAGAAGAATATGTAAAACGTTCAACCATGCTTCACTCCTTACATGACATTAACAAAGTGCATTTACCACAAATATACTGTATAACAGAAAGCAGCCAACTACTGTACATGCATGGCTGTATACACTTTTAGATATATTTAACCTGAAAATGTGAAAGTGCATAGAGTAACAAGAACACAGAAAGAAGAGTTGCAGTAGCTGCTTTGGTAGTAGAGAACAATGTCGAAACTATTCCTAATCCATATTTTTATTTTGCATTCCAGTAAAACTACGTAAAATTGTAAAAAAGTAAAATTGCACAGGATATTAAAACAGATGATTAAATTTAATTTCCCCCATTGGCATATTGTTTCTGTAAGCATAATCAAACAATTGAGGTTTACAAAACAAGAAAAACAACTTGCTGGTGGGGTATGAAAAATAAACTTGTCAAATATTGAAACTAGTCTTAATATCTTATGTAGTTCTGTTCAAGTAAATTGTTCTTGTTTTAAGAATGTTTAGATAAAAATAGCAAATGCAGTGAATGCAAACCATTCTGTAAAAAGCACTGTAAAGCCTGCTGGAGTACAGACATAATAACCAGTAGAAAAACTGCATGTGTCTATTCAGCACCTTTAAAACTGTGTTTTTGTGGACTGCAGCATACTGTACAGGTGTGAATTCAAGAATTTCAGGACAAAAGGTTTTTTGGGGGGTAAGTATTGTTGCACGATTGCATCACTGAACATATATAAAGATAAAACACAACTGCTTACAGCTAGCAGTTAACAAAAAAATAAAATAGGATGGAAAATGAGGAGTGAGTGCTTTTTATAAATCACACCTATATACAGTACTCATGCCTCGAGGGACCGAAATGACAGTTCTTGTCTATGCTTTCGAACCAGACCCGTGTCAAGCTCACGAGCATCTCATAAGGTCAGTGTCTTTGAGAGTTGGCTGTTTTTGCAGTCTGTGAGCCAGAGTCCCAATTAAACAGTCCCACCTGCTCTCCAGAGGTTTAGCGACCCATCTGTCAGTCTGCTGCCCTGCTACAGTCAGCTCACTTGCTGCAAATAACTTGTGGGAGGCCCACATGAACCCCACCGAGCTGTGGGTCTCTACAATCATCACCATTTCCAAGCGATCCCCGTCTCCGACTGACAGCACTTTGCTCAGTCTCATAAGACAGAAAGATGTTCAAGTATTTAACATCTGTTAAGCAGTCACACAAGATCCCCAGGGGAGCTCTTCAAAAAGTAGATCAACTCTCTGGGGCTTAAGGAAGAAAACTGTACCTGTATCCATTCAGATGGAACAAGGAGATGTAAAAAGCACACTCAATAAAGAGAGTACATAACATGTTGGAAAGAAATTCTGAAATTAGCATGGCAACTATAGAACACACAACAAAATGTGAAATCACAGGTTTTGCCAAACTCTATTTAAGGGGTTTGAGCCCACCTAAGAAATAAATCCCAGAATCGCCCCTGGTGAAAATACAGTTCAGGTCGGAGGGTCAACAGGAATTCTGGCACAACACTGGACACGACAACACGGCGAGATCAATCCCACGGGCTCGCTGGACAACCCATATTTGATGACATAATGATGTATGAGTACCCATTCGACTCCCTCTTTCTCCTTGCTCTACGGAGCTGGTGTGCAGATCAGGGCCTCTTGATCTGTCAGTATAAATACAAAAATAGCCCTCGCAATTCAGTCGAGACAAGGGCTCCAATGACCAAAACCATTGAACTCTAAGCTGACCTTGACTGGCGTTTCAAGGTTCCTGACATTGCTAATTAAACTAAAGGTCTCACAAGGTAAACTGCTCAATAATGGCATCCCAGGTCTCTATTTCACAGTCAATAAAGAGATAAATTGCCCCATTTAATTTATTGCAATTGTCATCTACCAGAATGACCAGGCTGCACTTTACCAAACAAAGAGTCTGTCTTATAACCCATACCTAGCTATTTGTCCTTTTTGACTGTGACCATCCACCATGATTTGGTCAACTTCTTTTGCGTTGCACAAAAAAAGGGAAAATACCATAACATTTAGATAGTGGCAACTCCAGTTCTAGGACAGTCGGAGTAAGCAGGTCCTTGAGAAACAACCAAAAAAAAAAAAATGCAACCCAGTTATTTCCTTTTATCTCAACAACCCCAATGTGAAATAATAATAGCAGCAGCACTTTGAGACATCCAACTAATCCCTCTATGCCCATTCTACTGCCATCAACATGCTTGCTCAGTCTTCTCCATATCAGCTGTAAGCTTCAGTGAAAGTGCTTCACTGAGACTTTTCCATTGTGATTTGCTGCTGGAGGTGTCGATGTGGGCAATGCAGCGTCAGCACGTTGTGTTGTAATGAAGCTGAACAACTACACAGGAACTATCACTGACTGCCAGCCAGTGCTAGCAAACTGCTGCCTGAAGTAATTACCCCTCCTGCACTCCAGATCTGCCTACTAGCTTCCACTATAAACTCACCTCAGTCCATACACTGGGAGAAAATAAAATGACCACAATCTGGGACTTACCATTATTGTGAGCAGTTTTCCATTGCATTTATACTCGACACGTCTCATAGATAACATTACCACAGGCAAAAAATGAGGCGCTAAAATGAAACACACGTTTCATTAGGTAACACGTTGCAGCAATTGTGACATGACCAGAGCTTTTATAACTTTTTATAACTAATTCCACACCAAAACCAGGGGTTATAAATAAAACTTCCATTAATAATATTAGCATGCATCATTAAATTTAAAAATGCGTAATAGATCATTAGATATTGAACATTCAAATGATAAGAAGGGTCATTTCTCATTGATTCATGTATGTACATATAAATCCATAATGCATTGCAAAGTTTGTGCATTCATATGTTTAATAGCATGTAACTTTGATTCATGTATTATTCATGTATTATTCATATAATCATATCTAATTCATGTAAATTCATATAATCGTATCTGCTTCATGTATATTCATATATAATCATATTTAATTCATGCATATTCATATTTAATCGTATTTTAATGTACACAAAGTAGTGAACAGTGGCTCATAAAAAAATCCAACAACATGATAAGTCACTGTGTAAAGGGGTCATATGGCGTGAATACGTGTTCAGGGGTTAAAGCAAAAAAAATTATTTGAAAAAAAACAAATAATTTTGTTATTTGTCAAACAAAAAAGAAAATGATTACCCTTGAAACTAACTAGTAGCATGCCGTTTTGAGCTTCTCAGACAGACGTTTCTTAAACTTTGATGCCATGTGTGTATGGATCACAGAATGACTCGAAAGAAGTGGGGGCATAATTATAACCCACAAAACCAGTTTTATGCAATTACGGTATATAACAAATTCAACCGAATTCATCATAATAAAAATCCTACTTTTTAAAAAGAAAACAAACAAGACTCACATTTTTTGTCTTATTGAGGGTGGCATTTTGAGAGCAAAATAAAGTGACTAGATCTCTGATGAATTTTGTGCTCTTGTAAACTTGCAATTTAATCATTAGTTTCATAGGTATTAATGGTGATGATAGGACACAAGTCACATCCACAACACATAGTAATGAGATCACAGATGGTCAAAGCAGGTTAGCATAAATGAGCCCTCAAAAAAGCAAGTCATCACCGTTTATTTTTTTATAATAATTAATGGAGGCAGATTTATTTTCAATTTTGAAACTTCTACTGGCAAATTTTGCACTACAAACTGTGAAACGAAAACAATATCAATTCCTATTAAAGCTACAAAGGTTACGGAGTCAGCAGTGAGTGCTTCTCTTTTCATTTGTTTGAGTCACATCAACCACACAGAATAGCAGGAATATTAGGCTGCTGTCACTAATGTATTGATATCCGATTTCTTTCTCAACTTTTTACGCTCACTTCAGACAAAAGCGACCATGTTTATGACTTAGCTCTGTAAGATAGGTGCAATAAGCTGAGAAGAAGTTTGAAAACAATTTAGATGCTTTAGAAATAGATCCTTGATATCTCGATCGCAGTTTTAGCGCGCGCGCTTGAGCGCATGTGTGTGACTCGCAGAAGCGGAGGTCTGATTAGATGATTTGCCGAAACAACACAACGTTATCGATCTTTATGTCACAGTCTCCAATTTGTGTATGTCATATTTGTAATGGACTTAAAAGCTGCCCCCCGCTTCAGGCTTTATAAACGTACTCTCCATCCTGCTGACTGTTCGCTTGCTAACGTAACTCTCCAACGTGACGTCTCCACTCTGGCAACCAAGAACCCGCCCCATTTTCATTCTGATTAGCTAGAAATGTTTGTTTGGTTGAGAGTGATAGCTTTGTTCCTCTCATACCATTGGTAGGCGAACTTGTGGACTCGAACTGATATCAAGAAGCTTTTTAAAATGTAATCTTTTTTAAGTAAATCTTTTTTCCGCAGCCAGAGATCCGGCACGGTGCCAGAAAACTTTAAGCCCTGCGTGTTTTTCTGTGTCTTTGGTGTGTTATAAGTAGCCCATGCATGTATTCGACACGTAAAACTGCAAAAATGAAAGTGTCGGAACAAAAGATGCATTCTATCTAAAAGCAAATGCTCACCCAGACCTGCCTGAAATGCCTCGTGTAACCGCACCCCCACAAATCTACGTCAGTTTGTGAGAAAGCCAAAATGTATACGCAAGTAAGATGGGCGTACCTGTCAGTACACTATGTCGTTGGAACCTGATGTTCCAAATAAAAAGCGTTACATTTCCGTCCCACACTTACAGTAAGTATTCGACCAATCACTATGCACTGGTTAACTGGCCAATCATAGCACACCTCGCTTTTCACAGCGATGAGCTTTGTAAAAAATCTGCGCGTTTCAGAGAGGCGGGGCAAAGAGGAGATACAAACATGCACGGTATGTGGAAAATACAGCGTTTTTGAACCTTAAATCGTGTATACACATTGCATTACATCTAAAACAAACCATAATATTAATTTTAGCCGTGTCAAATGACCCCTTTAAAAGTAGTACATTAACTGTGGCTGTAAACATACAACACCTCGGTACAAATCTGGGCTGTTAACCCAAATGTTGGAGGATCAGACATCTATAAGAGTCCATCTTTACTGTGCAGTATGCCAGCTACAAGAAAATGTAGCTTTTGTTTGAAAGTATTCTATTGAGGGAAAATTAAGAAACAAACTTGTAAAACCATGCAAATATAATTAATTTATTAGATTATACTTTCAGTGTATACATGTCAATGCAACACATTTTTAACATGCCCTTCATCCATTCCACAAAAATAATTTCTTAAAAACTCAGCGCGGAAAATGTAAAAAATTCTGTCTGGGTACAAAAATGGTCACCATTTAGGAGTCTGTTCCAGTGAACAGAAAAGATGATATCAGGTTCATAAATGCAAAAGTTGCAGTGCATTACCTATGGATGCCTGATTTTGTGGTTAATACTACTATACAATTAATACTACTACTACTACTAGTGGTCTCCAATGTCGTGCCCGCGGGCACCTGGTGGCCCGCATGAACTCTGTAAGGTGTCCGCCAAACACAGGGCTCTACAATAATGCTCAGGACTGTTGACGAATACGTGACTATATCGTCATGAAAATGTTATTATTAGCATGTGTTTCAAGCTTTAATATGTTCAAGTGCAAAATTATGTGAAAGAAAACTCAATGTGGTCCTGTGTGCCTAAAAATAATGCATCACATGTTTAAAGTTTTAAAGTATTTTATCAACAAGTAGCCCTCTAGATGATTGTATCTCTTGAGGTAGCCCTCGCTTAGAAAAGGTTGGAGACCCCTGATCTACACCATTGCCTTGCGTACAGGGAGACAGCAGGAGAGACTGAGAAAACATGAGAACGATACAGAGACAGGAAAAAATGCTAAAAGACAGCTATGGCATAAATTTAGCTGAAAAATAAACCATGCGTGACCATTTAATTGGCCCTCTAACTTGGCCTGTCCCAAATCTCTGGGGAGCCTGCAAGCTTCTCATCTGGACAGCCATCAGAGAGAAAGAGAGAGAGGGAGGGAGAGAGAGAGCGAGAGAGAAAACCAAAGCTCAGCTGGAAATCGTCTGATTTACTCTTCATAGGCACTGGCGAATGTACATGTGCTAATGCAACATTTATAAGCTTACTCTCTCAGCAACCAAACAGGAGGCTTTTGCTAGCCCACATCAGACAGATAGTGGCTGTCAAGCACTGAATTTTGATTTATACAAAAATACAGTATTTCTATTACTGTACAGTGATAAAAAAAACAGGTAATGTGCAGGCAATGCAAAAACTATGCAGAACACCTTGGCAATTGCATATGCCCTAGCAACAATTCAGATCCAAGCATCGGGCCAGCAACCACTACTTACATTTATATTACTGCTATTTATCTTTTTCACGTTTTGAGCTGCACGCTGCACAGATGTGAGAAGTCATCCTTGACTCTCCAATGCTAAACCACACCATGTTTCACACCTGTGATATACAAGCCAATTTATTTGGAGTGAGTGTTGAAACATCGCTCTGATTGTTTTATTCCTTGCCTTGTTTCGTACAATTTCCCCTGTTCAATTCCCTAAGCCCTCCTCAGATCCTATAATCTTCTTCCAGCTAAACTAGTCAAGACACTGAATGCATTTCTCTGTTTTCTCTCAACCTAAGGACTAAAGGCTAACAAAACAGCTTCTTTCATGAAAAGCCAGTGTTTAGCAAACTCGACTCAATGTGTGGACACGCAACAAAGTTTAGCCTGCAGACTGCATTTATAAAGTTTCACACATAATTTGACAAAAAGTGGGGCACTCAGAAACACATTTCACCAAATTTACTGTAAATCGATCTGTAGATATTCTGTCATATCCACAATTAATGAATCACGTTAAAAAAGGAACTGACTATATAAATAAAATTACTTTGTCTATTGTTGACAACCAGGCTGCAAATTGCGGGTCAATATCTCTGTCTGGTCAATTATAACCATTCCTTGTACAGAATCCAGAAAGCTGCGAAAATAAATCTTACTTGTTTGAATGTTTAATGCAAATATCCTTATCTACAGTCTGTTATGGCCCTAATGGAGTCATTCTACTGTCCACTGTGAAACACGACTTTCTATTCCATCTGCGATTCGAAAAAGTCTCAAATGCACTGGCATCCAAGTGTCCCAAACATTATCCTTCAGCCAGCATGAACTCATTTTTTGCTTTTCCGTGGCAGGGAAGATCAGATTCCTGACTTCATTAAGTATTCATTGCTTCTGATGTCCAAGCAGCTGGTCAATCATGAAGAATATGTCACGGATCACTAAAGTCTCTTAGTAGCACCACAGAACCAAAATGACTAAGACTTGAAGAAAATATAATCTTACTCTACTACGAGCAACACCTCATAAACAATACAGTGTCTGGTATAGCTTATAAATCATTTAAGCAGAGGGATAATGTTGTAAGAGTATTTGAATATTGTGAAAGAAGAAAAGGAACAAAACAGAGGAAGAGGAAAACAGAAGCCAGATGACGAGGGAAAAGAGGGAAAAGAAAGGTTAAGAGGTCACGATATGAGATAAACATTTCGCCCATGAAACTTCACATTATCAGGAGGATGTCCCTTGATAGCACAAAAAAGCCACAGTATTTAAAGGAACAGTTCACCCAAAAAAAACACAGAGAAATATATTAAGACGAATGCTTGTAACCAAACAGTTCTTGGACCCCATTGACTACCACAGTAGGAAAAATGACAAACGGTAGTCAAAAGTTCCCCAGAAACTGTTTGTTGTCCTACATTCTTCAAAATATCTTCTTTTGTGTTCAACAGAACAAAAAAATTCTAAAGTAATTTTTCCTACTATGGTAGTCAATGGGGTCCAAGAACTGTTCGGTTATATACATTCTTTCAAATATCTTTCTCTGTGTTTATTATGAAATAAAATCACTGTCAAAAACAAACGTACGTAACTGAAAGAATTTGTTTGTAATATTATTTTACTCATGCGTAATTTAAAAAATTGTATGTAATTCAGCTTTGTGTGAGACTTGGATTCCAAAATCTTCGGCCACGACAATTTACAAGTACGACATTTTGGTTTGTTTGTTAGAGTACAACTTCAAATTCTACGACTATGACATTTTACAGACACAACCACAACTCCGTCACATGCACGAAGTGCGAATTACGAACACGAAGCGCTGTGTGCGAAGAGACTGTCAAAAATACGTCATCAAGGTCACTCACAGGCATTACTACCCGAGGGAAGATTGAACGATTCCACGTAGTGCGCATGCGCCCCCGCTTAAACAACTAGCGCCGTGACAGCTCAACAGCCAAGCACTCACTCATCGTCTCAGGTAAGTTTTTCTTTTAATTCGGACATGATTAACAGTTAATTATTACTACCAACAGAGAGGAGTGATATTATAGAGACAGATTCGGTTACATGTAGCTGTTTAAAGAAGACAATGGTTAAGGACAGTGTTACTCACTATTGGTGCAAGAAATAACCCTTTCGTGCCAAGTTTAGCCCCCGATCCTAATAAAACTTGTGGAGTTGTGGTTGTGTCTGTAAAATGTCATAGTCATAGAATTTGAAGTTGTACTCTAACAAACAAACCAAAATGTCGTACTTGTTAATTGTCGTGGCCGAAGATTTTGGAATCCAAGTCTCACAAAAAGCTGAATTACATACAATTTTTTAAATTACGCACGAGTAAAATAATATTACATACAAATTCTTTCAGTTACGTACGTTTATTTTTGACACTGATTTTATTTCATAGTTTATCAGAACAAAGAAATGTATACAGATTTGGAACAAGTCGGAGGTGAGTAAATGATGACAAGAATTTTATTTTTGTGAACTATCACTTTAAGGATTCATCCAACACAGTTTATATAGTCATCCTTAAATATTAAATCTGCCCTGGATATAAGTACTGTACCCTCAAAAACAAGTAAACACATTAAATTTAATTCAATTAAAATATATCTCTGTAGTGCTTTGCACAATACTGCACTCGGCACTGTATCAAAGAACTTTAATGGTAAATATTAAGGACTGGATGGTTTTGAAGAAAAACGTGATATGTCTTAACTTGCTCAATAATGCAATATATAATGTGATATGATAATGCTTTAAGTTTGTAAAATCACTTTAAATGATAAAATATATTTCATACTATTCCTTGGAAAAGACAACATCATTACAACTGAATGTGAACAACCATGTTTTACATGTTATTGCAAACCATTGCTATTTGCATATTGCGATACACACATTTGCGCTATTTCAATAATTTTGTAATATTCCTCAGCCATAATAAATACATTACATTTGATAATACGTTCAGCTACCAATACGACTCTTAATTTAACTTATATAACCGAATTCTGTGTATTTTTTCTACTACAATAAGCACAGAAAAGGCCAAAAAGTCTGTCTGAATAAACACTTACTGTATATAAATGAAGGGGACATCACAGCATCACCACGACATTAAAGCACCCTTCTCTTCAGTCTGATAATATTACCTTGATGTCTGAATATCTGATTTTATGCAACTCAGGTGTGAAAAACTCAAAAGATTAAACCAGAGCAAGAAAAATTCATTAGACTCATCAAACTTGTACGCTCTCCCTACAGCCCTTCTCAAAGCAGTGTGAACGACGCAATGGATTAAACTTTAATTATGGTGTTACACTCCATTCTATCTCAAGGTTTTAGAAACCCCACATCTCTCTCTCTCTTTCTCTTTTACTCTCACTCCCTCTATATGCAATGCAGAGAAAAATATGTTAATATGCTGAAAGATGAGTGTGGTAGGCAGAACACCACCTCAGGAATGATTCTCCAATAGCAGAGATGAATCTTAACAATGAGGAGGACAGTAGATGAATGGGCTACCACGCTCCATGACAAAATACTTGATACTAAAAGTTAACAGAGATACTAAAAACTTGGGATGAGTTTGTGAGCCTAATTAAAAAACATTAATGTAGGTGTATCTAAGAACTGTATGAGTCAAGACTTCTATCTGATGAAAAAAGTGATTATGAGTCAGGGATGTCGAGAAAAGACATATTTTATCCAAGGTGATGTTTTGGCTTTGGGGCTCTACACTGCCAGCTTTTTAGGGGTGTAATGAAAACGCACAAATAAGACAAACTCGTTACAGGTTTGTCAGCAATCTCTCTCCTGGCTTTTGTCATAGCCTGCTGCCCGGAAACCAGGTGCAATTAGATTCCTCCATTAAATCTGTGTTAAGGCAAAGTTAACCAAGCATGGTCAGCTAGACAGATTATATTACTGACTAATCACTGTGGTTTAAATCAATCATTCATCTTTGATGGATTCCATCACTTTGTTGGTACGTTTGTAGTTGAAGATTACACTTTTGGAAAATTCATCCAGACAAGCAGATAGATGTTTATTTAATCACTGTTTTGAAGGAGATTTGATTAGAAATGAATAAAATAAACAATGTTCCTGTAGCTTAACTGGTTGAGCATTGTGTTAGCGGCACAAAGGTCATGGGTTCAATAACGTACAGATAAAACGAATGCCTAAAAAGCACTTTAAATTGCTTTGGATAAAACCACCTGCCAAATGCATAAATGAAAAATCTAATTGTGCTTTGGTAATGTAAACTATTTAAATAATACCATAATACTGCACTGTTGGAGGCATCCTCTGTAGCACAGGTATGATGTGTATTTCATGCAAAATATTGAAGGTATATTTAATCTTAGCAGTTTCTTCAAATCCCTAATCCCATTGTATGATAGTAGTAGTTATGCTTTTCTTGGCAAGCCCCACAAAGTAAAAAACGAAAAACAGATTCTAACTGTTGACAAAATGTTTATGCTCTCCTATAGTTTTAAGTCGCTTTGGATAAAAGCATCTGCCAAATGACTAAATGTAAATGTAATGTAACTACACATAGCACTGAGTTGTTACATAATATACTGAGATAAAATACATAATTAGTTTCTTTGCAACATGAAGTAGGTTGTCAATAAAAACCCTAATCTAAACGAAACTGTCAAACACACCTCATAAACATCCAAACTCAAAGAGAACAGAACCCCCTCTGGCTGAGCTCCACTCAAGTTTGTAGCTCCACTGAAGAGATGTCAGAAATTTGTTCAAATGAACTTCGTCCTTGTCTTTCATGTCACAACAAAGCCGGCATCAATAATTCATCCTACAGCTTAACTCTCTGCTCAGCTATGAAACAAAATCCTGTTTGCTGGTCAAGCTGCAGGTTGGTTTTATTTCATTCTCCCCACACACCTGCTGTGGGTTATGGGGGAGATCATTTAAATACATATACATGAGGCAGCCCTCAAAAAAAACGAGGGAATCAGTTAAAGTGTGGGAAAATTCTTGTGAGACATACAATCTGACAGGAGGCTTCTGTTCCAGCAGCCCAGAGCTGCTGTTTTTTAAACATATGACACAAACACGGTCAGTGCTTTTAATACTCATGGTTTGTATCTACATTTCAAGAAATATTCAAACAGCCCCAAGCTGTCAGGGAGTGTCTGGGGGAGACAGCACTAAAAATAAGAAAAACAGAAAGTCAGGGCAAAACATGCTGGGAATACAGGGCTCGACATTAACTCTTGTCCGTTTGTACAAGACAAGTGAATGTTTTGTATGGGCAAGTGAGAGAGAATTTTACTTGCCCGACCGGACAAGTAACTTGAAAAAAAAAAATAACAGTGCTACGAAAAAATCGGTCTGTGCTAAGAATAAGAATAATAGGTGCATTAGACAGAGCTGCGTTTTTGTGTGAATTGCGTTTGTCGTGGTTGTGCTTGTTTGTGTGTGACAATAATCAATGGAGCACCACATTGAGTCCATATAACAAGATGCGGACGCGGAATCCTGTTATTTCAATATGTCATCTGGCTGTTCTGCGTGTGAATGAGGTGCACAGATGAACATACTACACGAGTGAAGGTCGAGGATTTGTCTGCGTCTGCGCTGTATGAGGATATAAACACATGAACTTCATCTCCAGAGTTGCTCTGAGAGTTTATTTTACTAGCATTTTACTGTTTGAGTGAAGCTATCGTCTAGCACACATTAAAACTTAAGTGTCTTCCCGACGACCCGTTAAAATAAAAGTCCCGTCAACTTGAACAAATACTGTAGTATTTGCTAAGGAAATTGTAGTACCCTTGCAGTAAATTGATAAACTGTAGTAAACACTGTAGTATACTATAGTAAGGTTCAAAACACTATAGTATCTAGGAATTTTACTGCAGTTTACTATAGTATATAACACTAATAGTACACTACAGTAATTTATGTGGACAAATATACCTCTATTGCAGGGGTCAGCAACAGGCGGCCCACGGGCCAAAACTGGCCCACCAGCAATAATATCTGGCCCGCGCCAGCAGCATTATTTAGATTATTTTGTCCGCAGCTGGTTCTGAAATAGATCTGTCACAATAATGTCTTTAGTGAATTTGCCTTCAAAATAAAAGTACGAGAACGTTTTTGCAGCAATGTTTTATTTTGAAATGAATTGAGAGCTGTCATGAAATGGTATGAAAAAACTAACAGTGAAGCATTGAAACGTTTGCTTATAATGCGGGGCCTCAGCACCAGAGCATGTGAGCGAAGCGGAGCAAGAGCGTAGCGTTAATATTTTTGGCGGAGCGGAGAGTGCCTTTCTTAAAATTCTGCTCACTCAATACGCTGAGTTTCTCGCTCAGCCCTCTTGGTGATTTACTTTTTTGCTGCTGGATTATTGTCGCATGTACACCGCATGAGCCTGAAGCCAGAATATTACACAACGGCATGTGTGTCAACTAACAACGCCTCATCCATTTGCGGAGGTGCGAGGGCGACAAGAGGTTTGATACATGCTCATTTCAGTTAAAAAAACATTATAACATTTATATTTATTTCTCTTAAGAAGACATTGTGTCACATACCCAATGTAATTGTTGCTTTTCTGAAATAAAACCTGAATAAACATCGATGTCATATGCGGCCGAGGCCGACAAATGTGATCTCCGGAGGACACATGCAGCCTCGAAGACGCAGCTACTTTGTCCAAGTTTCTAAAAGTACATTCTAAAATGCTGTTACGATTGAGATTTGACGTTTTAAGACCGCATTTCCCCTTGTTTTGGTCTATTTTTCCTTAGAGTCTGTTTCTTTTATTTACCCCAGTAATAATAAAGGTGTTCATAGTGCATTTAATCTTTTGTGCGTTTATTTTGAATGTTGCACTATGGCAGCTATACGTTAACGAAAATCAAATGTACTTTATCAGTTATTATACAGTTATTTTAGGCACTCTTTAAATAAAAAATGACTAAAATATTGGCTGTCATGTCACAGAATGTCGGACTGAAACATAACTGCTCTTTTTCAGCCAACTACTTAACTGAGACATTTATTCAAGAAGTTTATTATAAACTGAAAACAATTAGGCTTACTAGACACATTTTATGTCAGAGTGGGATCAGAGCGGGATTTGGTTTACCAGTGAGCGTGAGCGTAATGTGAGCAGAGCGTTTGCTTGGTCCGTGAGCGACTGAGGGAAGCGCACAGTCATTGAGCTAAATATTGAACGGAGCGACACACTGCTCCGCTTCGCTCACATTAGGGTTGGGCGATGTCTACCAAATTGGCATCGGACGATGCCTACAGTGAAACATCGTGATGGACGATGACATCGGGGGGCGAGGCGGGGGTTATATCAGTTTGTGTAGGCTTGTGTGTGTGATTAGTCAACTGCGCGGGTCACGTCTCACTGATGTTTCCCCTTGCCATCACGGACGTGCACAGTTCAGGTCGTCATTATTAAGTTTACACACACACACGCAGCGTGAGCGCATTACTACGATTCACTGTTTGCGTTCACTTTCTACGACCGCCTAGCACGCACACGCATTGCGCAGCTTCCAAATCATACTCGACCGCGGAAAAGCATGAATGGACGAGCTCGACACATGCGCAGAATATCATACTGTGGACTCGGCTGTCAACATTGGTCGTGCTGTGTGCGTACGGGATGTGCGGATGACTGCGGGCCCTGCTTATGACAAAAACTGCATCATGCAGGTGAATCACGATGCCAGCCCAACATCGTGATGGCTGTCAGCCATTGGCGATGGACGATGTCATCGTCTATCGGCCCAACCCTAGATCACATGCTCTGCTCAGCACCAACACGTGAACAATAACAAAGCAAATTCAGCTTCTCTTCTTTTTTTTTTGAAGGTGCCATGCTTCGTCTCATAGTGCCGTCTAATATTATATTCTTTGCAAACAGCGACAACTTCGTTGCAGATAAGACACACTGGCTTTGCATTCACAAAACTAGGTTGGATGAATGCATAGTTGTCTTTCCATTCCTCATTGTATGCCCTATTTTCGCTGTCAACTTTCCTCTTTAGACTCTTTGATAGTGCCATTTTCTCTCACCATCTAGCTAGCTTAAATGTTAACATCACTCTGCACACGACGTAATAGTGTACCCCCAGCAGGCAATTTTTTTTTTAAAAGAGTAAAAAATAGGCTACGTTACATAATTATATAACTATTAATTATATATAATCATATAATAACTATATTTTTAAAAGTAGGCTATTGTAGTTGCATTTTTCATCAATTAATTTCTTAAATTATCCTTTGACTATGTTCAGGCCTGCCCGACCCCTGCTCTATTGTATAATACAAAAATGAAATACACAGAACTTAGAAAAAGTTAAAATAAAATAGGTAAACTAAAAATTATATGGCCCCAATTTAGCCATCTGTATGTAACATTAATGTTATTTGTCAGATACCTGCCTATTCATGCGATGAACTGCACTTGCATATTTTTTATATACACTAGGTAAAACGCTTATAAGCAAACTTGACCAATCAGGATCCGAAACAATTATATTGACACTTCAAATGAAATATAATTTTTTTATCTTCGGACAAGTAATATTTGTACTTGGACAAGTGAATAACAAACTTACTTGTACAAAGGACAACCACATGACAATGCTTAATGTCAAGCCCTGGAATATGTTACCATATGTAGCACATTGTTTGTGTTGATTTTGTGTGAAAGAAATTAAAGGGACAAAACAAGTTGTGTTAAAGGGATAGTTCACCCAAAAATGAAAATTCTGTCACGAATTACTCTCTGGTTGTTCCAAACCTGTATACATTTCTGTGTTTGGTTGAACACAGAGAAAGATATTTGGATGAATGCTTGTAACCAAACAGTTCTTGGACCCCACTGACTACCACAGTAGGGAAATTGACAATGGTAGTCAAAAGTGCCCCAGAACTGTTTGCTGTCCTACATTCTTCAAAATATCTTCTTTTGTGTTCAACAGACCAAAACAATTATAAAGTAATTTTTCCTACTATGGTAGTCAGTGGGGTCCAAGAACTGTTTGGTTACAAGCATTCTTCCAAATATCTTTCTCTGTGTTCATCGGAACAAATAAATGTATACAGATTTGGAACAACTCGAAGGTGAGTAAATGATGACAGAATTGTTATTTTTGGGTGACCTATCCCTTTAAAAGTAACACAATGTTTGTCCCAGCTTTCAGTCAAGGACAATGTTGTGTATGTCACGTTTGTTTGGTTACCAACATTCTTCAAAATATCTCTGCTGTGTTCTGCTGATCAAAATAAGTCATACAGATTTAAAATGACAAGAGGCTGAGTAGATAATGACAGAAGTTTCATTTTGGGGTGAACTATCACTTTCAGAACTGACAGACCACGGAATTTTATGGAATCAGATTAGATCCGATCAGTGGAAACAATGACAGAACAAATGATGTGCGTGAACAATAAAGCACTGACTATTAAACTCAAATTGCCGAACCTTATCTTATAGAATCAAAAGCACTTAAAAGTCACTCAGCTTTGACAGCGGTATAACTTACAGCCTGTTAGTAAAACCACAGCATGCATCTGTTTTAATGAATCTATCAAATAGCTCAACGGGCTGCAACAAATTTTAACGCACTGATAAACAAATGAAAGTGCAAAAGCACTCTTCAGCTCTTATCTGTTTGTATGTTTATCTGCATCTCTCTCTCTGAATATGTACGTTTTTTACGGATTGAATAATGACTGTAATTAGGACCGCAAGACATATGTTGATTGGCACAGGCAGTCTAATGCTGATTTCATGTGACTGTTTTGACACACCTCATTCATCTTGATATGGCTGCCGAAGCCAAAACGAGTGAAGCTTTGATTTACTGGGTTCAGATTTATTATAAAGAATCATGTTCAGGTGTCTGGTACAGGTAATTTATCTTAGTTTAGCTATAGAGCGTCTAACACCCACCCATGGTCCAGTACTGAATGGTGTGATAAGGGGAGTAATTTCAGAAGTGTACCATGAGAACCGCTGACTCACGAAGAGCGTGTCCTTACACTTTTTTCACCAACAGTAACAGCTCCAATCCCCTGACACAAGCAAAAAAAGCAGAAACTAGAACATATTGTTCGTGCACAAACATCTTGAAACAACAATCAATGTCGATAGCACAGCAGCTCCGGTCTCCTTCCCCCTGGCCAATGAAAACAACCCAGAAGGTAAAGGAACATCTATACTTTGCTATATGTAATGATAAAAGCCTGTTAGAGAGCGAACTTTAAACAGCTTGAGCTATTTGTCAAGAATGTTTTATTTCAACATCCCTAAAACACACAATTCAAGAGATGTTATTTCCCTTTTTTCACATACTCTACCCACCCAGCGCTGAGCTGCATGAATCATGAGCTCAGAGCACTGCGCAGCTCAAAAATGAGCCCTCGGAGAGGACATAATTTAAAGCATAACAATTGATGACCTCCAGAATAACCTTAAAGAGCCGGAGCGGCACGGGGACCACAGCACAAATGGTAGCGTTTCTCTCAGGAGGAACTGATCGTTCTGTTGTACAAATCAAATACGCTCCGACTCACGGATCAGCGGCAGAGCAGAAACCCGAGGCCGCGGCGGGTCCGTACGATATGCAGAAACGAGATTGCTCCCGTGATTGAGAGGTTGTCTCGGGCTAAAGCGGAGACTCAAATTCAAGCTGTACCGTGGATTACAGACAAGTGTGCCAAACAACACGGGCCAATTCACAGCCACAGAACAGCCCATTGAGCACAGATCTCTCCCTGTTCTCTCTTCTTCATTTTCTCTCTCTCTCTCTCGTTCACAACCAATTTGTCCTTTTCCATTTGTTTGCCTGATGCATGCTGTTCTCATAAAAGGCCTCGGATGAGCATAAGCGGGAGTCCACATTCTCTGCTCCTAATTTACTCGTTCATTAAATGAGTGATAATTAGCTATGGGTAATCAGTTCAGAGGTAGGACAGAGGTATAATCCTGCAGTTTCAATGGTCCATTTGTTTGGGGCCATTAGGAACAGTTTTTTGTAGTCTGTGGTACAATTAACTCTAATGCCCTTACATTCGACAGCATATGGCAGGAAATCTCTACAATGCTTCGGTAGTGGGTAAACAGTTTCAGATCCGTGAGAACTACAGGGCACATCATATGGCATGCCACCGTTAAAATAAAAATGCTAAAAATGCTCATTTCTTGTTCTATAATTGTGAAACTTTATCACTTAAAAGCTGCAGAAAATAGGTGATTATACCTGCTGATATCATCTGAGAATGATCTTATGCTATTTAACATTTTATTTGAGGTTGGTTATGGCTTTAGCTGGTTTGATATGCTGTATATTGTGTATTTTATTTATTATACTTTATGAAGATTCAGCATATAACCTTTTAACCTTATATTTTACATTATGGTGATATTTGGGCAATCAAAAATGATATACCCGCTCGTGTACATATCATAGACTGTAACGATCCAAGCATAATTCTTTCACTGGAATATTTATTCCACTTGCTTTAAAAATGACTGGAAAAATAAATCGCTAGAAAACGAGACTGGCCAAAAATGCTCAATAAAAGCTAATAAAGCCTACTAGATTTATTACGCCTTTTAAGACTATTTTTGATCTAAAAGGACATTCATTCAGTATGTATGGGGAAAGTTAAGAAAGTATAATTATTACTCTTTGCAGAATATTAAATTACACAATTACATAGTCCACTGCTACCTATGTGACATTACTGGAGAGAACTAGTCTCTAATCCTTTAGGGGAAATGAATTAGAAATGTGAAAATTGAATCGCCACCTCAGTAACTGCAGGGGATTTACCACGGATTAATGAACCGCTTCTCTCACGACCGACGCACTTGTTTAAACTGTCAATCACTTTGGTGAAACAGTGTTTTCATGTTCCTGCTCAGATTCTTAAAGTCAAACCAAGCCGGCCTTGGATCACGTCTTGCTTTGTCACTCAGAAAAATTAAGATCTCCAAGCAAACAACCCTGAATGTGTGTGTATAGCAGTTCTTTCTCCAACTCAAACAGTGCTCATTTGTCTATGTAAATAAAAAATAGCCTATTTACTAAAGGCATTCTCTGGGTTTTACGATAGCCCGCTGTTTGAACACCATACTGATAGAACGTAATAAGCAATCCTTCATAGAGACAGAAGCCAGGCCAGTTGAGGTAGGAGGGCTGATTAAAATCCGCTCAATGCTTTCTGACTCTTTCCTTCAGTTAGTTCCCACGGAGCACGTCCTCCTACTCCAGAGGCATCCTGTTTTTTTGTGGCATTACGGTTACGGAGTTCATATTGATGCTGGTTAAACTGGAGAGAGAATTTCAGGTGGCTTTATGGAAACCAGAGGAGGTAAAAAACATCCATCACCCCTCAGGTACTTTAAATGCAGACATCAAAAAAGCAACCTTTCGCAATTGATCTCTCTGATCACGTAATGGATTTTGCCTCTGCCTGACTGACGGCTGTAATGGGTTTCAGCTCTCCTTTGGCTGATAAGAACCCTGACAGTACCTCAGGCCACCGCTGAAAAGTTACACACAATAGTAAATGGGGCTTCTCAAAACCTCAACCTCTCAGGGCACATCAAGTGAAATTGACGAGAGACTCGGTCAGGGGATGAAAGCCCACCCCCACTAAAAGTGAAATAGAGAGTTCAGTGATAACCCTTGAAGTGGACGCATTGCCATGTCTTCCTTGTATGAAACATGGGGCTTGTAAGCTTCTAAATCTGCACCTACCACATTGAGATCACATCAGGTGCTAAAAAAGGTATGTGGGTGATCAGTAATGTGTGGTATTTGTTTTTTAGAGCTGCTGTACAGTAAAGCCACCTTAACCATAATATCGCAACTACCTTGTAAATAACATTACAATTTTGATATGATTACATTGTGAGACCACGATAGGTAGAACTTCCTCAGCTAAACCACAAGTACATAAATGTGTCTTTCCAATAAATGAGTGATGAGACACATTATGGTGCAAATAACGTAGCATCAATGATAAAACAGTGTCATTGTAAAGCATCTAACAGCAGCCCCCCGTGCAAAATATCCACTCAAAATCACTTTTCACTATGAACAGTGTTATATAACAGCAATGATTCCAACATTATCTGGATATAAAACACAGGAGGAAAAATAAGTTGCAGTGTCAGACTGGAGTTCTTGGCCAAGGGTTTGGCAATGACAATGCAAATTCAAAAGGGTGCAAAAAGTTTAAAGGACATAGAAGTCAAACCATTGGCAATTTTCAGCTGCAGGGTCAGTTTAAAACTGTGACTGACCTCATCCATTGGGCCTAGCCACCTTTGGTACAAATGTGTGTCCTCTAGTCACTCAACAAACAGTCTGACCTTGTGTTACGGCACAGCAGCCATCCTCTCTTATCCTGGGACAAATAGTGTCATCTGCTTTAAAGCCACTCAACTGAGCACTTTACTGACCTTTACAGCTTCACAACCATAGTCAAAATCAGAGCAGCAGGCATCATCTATTTCATCATTTAAGCAATCAAGAATATGACGTAAAATGAAGAAAACACTATCTAAATCAGATGCATGTAAAAATAAACGTGTAAACTCATTTTAAAAATGACAGCGGAGGTTGCTTGCTTGGTTCTGCTGTTAAAAGACTCGCAGTCCCTATTGGATTCACAGCTACAAAACGCTCTTTTGCTACATGGCCAGCTAGGCATAATGTCTAGCATCGAAACATTTCCTACAGCGTTTGAATAGGAAGCACAATCAAAATGTCCTTTAGGTGAGCCTGACAGAACAGATGGCTTTTAAAACCAAGCGAAAACTGGAAGACAGCAAAGTAATCAATCAAGCCAGACTTGCAGTCTTATGCAAGCAGCAATTAGCAGAAAAAATGCTTACTTAGGCTGTAAGCGATTTAAGTATGACATGAAATATAAACAAATGAATTTAATGTTGCTACAAAATCACTACGCTGATATCCCTTTAGGATAATTGAGCGCTTTTTCAGATAACCCAATGCTTAACTGCATCAGGGAAAAGGCAAAAGGAAATCTCATTTACATTGCTTCAAACACAGTCCCCTAACAGGCCGAAGTCATTCAAAATTCAGAAATACTGTAGTCTCACGGGCACATGCTGGCTTTGGGTTTCCACCATCTGTTTTTGAGGCAATAAAACAAATCTATAATGATTAGGAGAATGCAGTGAAACTGACTGTGGAGATATGGGCATGTTTTACACTAGAGCAGTGTTACGCATGTGCTTCAAAGACCACATTACAAAGAGTAAAGGTGGGAACAGATTAGATGATGATGTGTCAATGAAAATGATTCCAGGGGGAGGTGAGACAGCTGTTGCCATTGATTAGCATAATGATTCTTGCAGTCTGCAATGAAAAATCATTTAACACACAGCTGACTGTACAGCTTGATTTGGCGACACCATTATTTTCATGTTACTTTCAACAGGTACATCATAAGATTCACACCATCAATGATATTTGTGGTGCATCCATTATCAGCTAGACCTAAACATGATAAAAAGTCAGATTTAATTTTTTATTATTTACAGTAACATTGCTATAAGACTGCTAAAGTCTAAGATAACATAATTGCCAAATATGCCAAATAAAAAGAAATTAGATTCAATTAAGTTAAACTCTTACTTAAACTTTTAACTGTCACTATGCATTTTCATGTGTATTCTCATTACATTTAATTCAAATGGTTGTAATTCATGAATGCAAATACAGACCTAAAGTTGGTTATGAAAGAAGACACTCCGCCCAAAAAACGAAAATTCTGCCTTGAATTACTCACCCAATGTAACTGACATTCTGCGCTTTGAAGTCATTTCATTTTGTCGGCAGAGTTTCCCTTTAAATGGTACTTTTTTAAAGTTATACCAATTGACCAAATACTTTTTCTACATAATTTTATTTTGTGGTCAAATGTGTATTCAAAGAGGCTTAGACCTTTCCAGCAGTTTGTCATGAATAGATCAGAATTTAATTGTGAATTTTTAAAATAAACTTAAGTGTTCCACTAAAGAAACAGTGACATTTAAAAGGTTAATGTAGTGTTACAAGATAGAGGGGAAAGTATCAACGTTTAATTTCTCTTTTATCCTTTAATCTTTCTGAGTGCTTAAAATGTTAGATTTATCAAAAGACCTGCAGCTTGAGGTAATATCCATTGTGAGACACTGAGATCATTGAGAAACATTGCTTGTCCTAACAAACAATTAAAAGTTGGAATAATCTTCTAACTGCTGAAAATATCAATACCAAGGCCAAAAAGAATGGTATCCATTGGCAATGTGACTTGTATTTAATTTGCATAAAATTGGAGGAAGTACGATACCTCAACATAAATCAGAATTAAAGTGTGACATGTTTCTGTGTAGCTTCACCTCCTTAAGCTCATTTTTATGGCCATTGTCCCATCACTGATTATCATTCCTGTTTCACTCATACTACAATCAATAAAGCTATACCTGTGGTCTGATCATGTTCTCCATTCACAGACATATTTTTCTCTGTTATTTAATATAGCATGGAAATCCTAATTCCCATGTCCCTTAAAGGTCTCCTCAGACGAGCACTTTCAACAAGTTGGTATGATTTATTAGGGTCTTCATGAAATGTCTGGAACATATTTTGCTTAAAAACACTCAATGGATTTGTAAACAAAACCCCTCTTGCCTTGTCAAAAACAGCTATACTCACAGCAACCCGTTTTGGTGCATGTCTCTTTAACTGATAATGAGTTACAGCGAACCCCACCCCCCTTCTGTCCGGCGTGTCAACACAACACACGTGTGTAGTACTGCCATGGCAATGGTTTGGCTAAATGATATTTCCTGAATTCCTCTGCGGTTAGTTTCATCTTAAACATCTCAAATAATTCGTCCGGAGACGAAAAATCAGTCACAGTGCATCCTAATGCGCTTACGTTGTGCGTGTATGCTTACCTAAAATCCATGGAATCCACTGCAGATCTCAGCGGAATTACAAGGATTTTAGCGCTTGTCATTGACAAGTTATAACGTTACACACACAACGTGAGAGCTAGTTTGCTGTGACAGATTTTTCAGCCTAAGCACGAATGATTTGAGACGTTTAAAACGAAACTAAACCCAGTGTTCACCCCTGTTCATTAGCAAAGCAAACAGCTTGCCGCAGCTAAACATATTAACGCACATAATGTAGTAACATTCATACAGCTAAACTCCAAGTGTCCATCTGCACTTACATACAGTAAGTTTAACACTGGCTTTGAATGTTCTATTTAGCCCGTGACTGACTTGCTCCCTTCGCTATCATATGCCAACGTTATCCTCCTATATATACGGTACATTTACGTCAATTCAGACTGTTGATAAATATTACTTACATCGGCAGTTTTGTCTCGTTCAGTTGGTCTCGGTCCATCTTGAGGAACAACTTTGAAGCTAATCCTGCTTGTGCTGTCCCAGGTTGAAAAAGCACTCCGGTTTGAAGTGATTCGCGCAAACAAGCAGGTTTTTACTTATGGTTTCTGATGGATTTCCACTAAAAATAAAATAAATCCACTCCTGTCTCTTCCTAGGTTTGGACTCTGTGCAGCGACTACATTGCATGTTGTCCACAAACTTTAGCCATGGCGTCACGTACACCGCTGTCGCTTGTGAAAACAACAATGGCGGAGCGCGGTGGGTGGAACTGTGTAGATTAAGGGACGGTAACATTATAATAAAATCTGCTTTGGACGTCACAATCGGAGTGAAATCTGAACAGCTCGATTTCTCACATGCTTGCAGGGAAAGGCACACCAAAACAAACTTACTGGGTTCTTATTTTTCACGTTTTCTGGGTTGCAAGATGCACCGGGACCCGATTATAGCACTTAAACACAGAAAAAACTAACTGACAATATAATGTCAAAGCAGACACTGTGCCTATGTTAGGATCCGATATCTATTGCTTGTTAGTGATCTAGAAAAATGCCCCAGGTAATATAAACAGCAGAGACAGTATCTGCACAGCTGTGCAATGTTCAAACTAATGGAGTCAAGGGAGTCACAGGTACTGTAGTGTTTTAAGAGTTTACAGAAATATCAAATATTGATTTGCCATACACATACTCAGACTTAACATTTTTTTGAAAACTCAAAAACAGTTCACAGGGATAAGAATGGAATTTACTGATACCAATGTAAAATGGGTCGATTTCTGAATATGCTGACTGAGGATTAAGACGGATTAAACAGATTTCCGAGTCACCTCTGATGTATCTAACAGTAAGGCATAGAGGTAAACACCAAAAATTTAAGAATTTTGGTGTTGTCAAATCAGAGTTAGAAAAGTTCTTAAAAGTCATGTCATACAGTATTCAACATTAACTTGGAATGCTTCAGCAGTTCAGAGCATACAGGAAAACATGTCAAAGGAAATATTTCTTACGATCTTAGCTGCCAGTCCATGAAGCTAAATAATCATCTTTAATACCATATGTATACAAGTTGTGACAAACCAGAGCCAGCCACAAAACCACGCATGTCATACTTAACAGAACGACTGCCCCATTTTTTCATGAATGTATAGCCCATCCGTCATCTCACTCCCTCTAAATGAGCTAAAAAGCATGCAAACCAGTCTCCAATCCCACATGGATTTATGCCAAAAAGGTGCATTAATAACACCTCTCATTCACTCAAGAGGACTGGCATGCTAATGTGACTCGTCACCACCAAACAGTATTCAGGACCGCAACGCTAGCATTGTGCTGAAGGCCTTTTATTAGAAATTATACACGTACGATTAATAAACATCACATCGGCGCTGTCCCGTGGGATGTGGTGCCAGAAAAATTGCCTCTGATAATGGAGGAGTATCCATCATGTTTGCCTGTCATGTCGTCCTCCCAAAGCCACATTTGCATAAAAAAGTGCTGAAGAGTTGCAGAATCAGGGTGAAAACCAAGTTAAAACCACCCTACGCCCATTACAATAAAACCTAAGAGGAAATCTTTTAGAAAATAAAATCAAACATGAGAGTTCAAACAAGAACTGAGGTTGGATTATTGTGTCCTTTAGACCACCTTTATGGTTTATAAGGCTTAAAGCTGCAGTCTGTAACTTTTGAATCTCCTTTGTTTGAAACAAAAGCACCTGCAGTAGGGTTGGGCCGATAGACGATGCTATCGTCCATCGGCGATGGCTGACAGACATCACAATGTTGAGCCGGCATCGTGATTCCAACAAATGTTTCACTTTCATCAGGTGACTCTCGCTGCTCTGTGCTGCAAATCACGTTGTAAACAAATGTGAACAAGGCTAAGGAGGATATAAGCTTGTGCTGTAGAAAGACGTTGTATAAAGACGACACGTGTCTGCAGAGTTATTATAGTTTTGATTTTAGTTTTATTATTATTTTAAATTAGCTTTTATTTTTAGATCTTACGTTTTTATGTTAATTTTAAAGTTTTAGCAATTTTGGTATACGCTTTTGTCTTTTTATAATTTATTTGTTTATTTTTAATGTTGCTATATAATATTAATGAATTTGTATTTTAGCTTTTGTTTATTATTACAATTCCAGTGCTTTAAACTTATTTCAATTTATTTTATTTTTCCTTTAGTTAAGTTTTTCCCATAATTTTTAGGTTCAATATTTTATTTGACTTCAATGAACAGAGACGTTTTCAAAGTTTTAATTTTAGTATACTAAAATAATAAAGATGACGTGTGTCTGCGCAGCCCATGTTGTATAAAGACGACGCGTGTCTGCGCAGCCTGCGTTGTTAGCAGTAATGAAAAAGTGAAATAAAATACAGATAGCGGGATACTTTTAATACTTTTTTTAGGACAGCACAGTGAAAATGTTGCTCTAAAAACAACTGAAATTTAGGAAATCTGAGTTTGCATATTAAGGTTCTTACCAAAAATCCAATTTATTCTGTAACCTTACAAACTGTCAGCCTCATTTTTTAAGCTCAAGCAACGCTGACATTAGTCTACCCTTGTAACAGCATGTAAAGGTGAAGACGCATGCTGTGTTTGAAACATCAGTGCCCTGTCAGCTATACATAAGAAACAGGTTGTCACGAAGCGGGGGTGAGAGACACGGATACACAGACAGAGGACCCAAGTGCAGACAGGGTAAGGGGTAAACTAGACTTTTAATAACAATGACAAAATACAAAACAAAGACCCACATGGGTAAACAGGGGGAACAAGAACAAGACTAACTAAAATGACAAGACTAGACTAATAACATATCACATGGCAACACAATAAACTAGACTCACTACACGACAGGAACTCAGGAACTCACCCACACAACAAACGCAACACAGTGCAATGACCCGACACAAGACAGAGAACACAGGGGCATTAAATAAAGGGACAAATCAAAGGGGAACAGGTGTGGGGCATGAACTAATAAACAACCAATAACGAGAGATACAAAAGGGAGGGAACACAGACAAGGACCGTAGAGAGTATCGAAGGCCGAAAGGGTCAAAAATGACTCTCTCCACACATAACAAGGGATCCTGCCGTGATTCTGCCACAAGATCAAGAAAGACATGACAAGATGAGGCAGAATCACGACAGAACCCCCGCCTTAAGGACCGATATCCTGACGCTCCAAAAGGCACAAACAAGACAAGATAGACTGTGACAAAAAAACATAACAATACAAGACATGGCAAAACATGATACATAAAAAAAAGTCCAAACAATGACATGGCGCCGGCTGGAAGGCCGGCTGGACAGGACATGGCGCCGGCTGGAAGGCCGGCTGGACAGGACATGGCGCCGGCTGGATGGCCGGCTGGACAGTACATGGTGCCGGCTAGAAGGCCGGCTGGACAGTACGTGACGCCGGCTAGAATGACGGCTGGATGACACTTGGCGCCGGCTGGATGGCCGGCTGGACAACACATGGCGCTGGCTGGCCGGCTGGACAGGACATGGCGCCAGCCCGAAGGCCGGCTGGACAGGACATGGCGCCGGCTGGATGGCCGGCTGGACAGGACATGGTGCCGGCTGGATGGTCGACTGGGAGGCCGGCTATCACCGGCTGGGCAGGCCTGGATGTCGACATGACAGGACAGGATGTCGGCGGCAGGGCAGCGCTCTCTGGCAGCTGGGCAGCATCTCCGAAGGCTGGGAAGCGCTCTCTGGCAGCTGGGCAGCAAACAAGGACAAAAACAACACACAAACAGAGTCGACTCAACAGGCCTGGGCACCAGCTGGGAGGCCGGCAGGGATCTGCGGCAGGAACAGGACACCGGCGGCCTCAACCCTGGAGGGGAATCCGGCGACCTCAACCCTGGAAGGGAGCCCGGCGGTCTCGATCCTGGACGGGGTTCCGGCAGTCTCGACCCCGGAAGGGAGTCCGGCGGTCCTGACTCTGGACTGGAGCCCGGTGGATTCAACCCTGGAAGGGAGTCCGGCGGCATCGACCCCTCCCGCTGAGATCCCGGTGTCTGCTGTGTCCAGAAGGGTCGGGTCATTCTGTGACGAAGCGGGGGTGAGAGACACGGATACACAGACAGAGGACCCAAGTGTAGACAGGATAAGGGGTAAACTAGACTTTTAACAACAATGACAAAATACAAAACAAAGACCCACGTGGGGGTAAACAGGGGGAACAAGAACAAGACTAACTAAACTGACAAGACTAGACTAATAACATATCACATGGCAACACAATAAACTAGACTCACTACACGACAGGAACTCACCCACACGACAAACGCAACACAGTGCAATGACCCGACACAAGACAGAGAACACAGGGGCATTAAATAAAGGGACAAATCAAAGGGAAACAGGTGTGGGGCATGAACTAATAAACAACCAATAACGAGAGATATAAAAGGGCGGGAACACCGGACCAGAGAGAGTATCGAAGGCCGAAAGGGTAAAAATTACTCTTTCCACACATAACAAGGGATCCTGCCGTGATTCTGCCACAAGATCAAGAAAGACATGACAAGATGAGGCAGAATCACGACACAGGTTGAGTGTTTAATTTACAGTTAGAACCAGAGTTATTATAGTTTTGGTTTTAATGTTATTTATATTTTAAATTAGCTTTTATTTTTAGATCTTAAGTTTTTATGTTAATTTTAGTTAAAGTTTCAGCAATTTTGATATATGCTTTTGTCTTTTTATAATTTATTTGTTTATTTTTTATGTTGCTATATAATATTAATTAATTTCTATTTTAGTTTTATTAATATTTTATTTAATTTCAATGAACAGAGACGTTTTCAAAGTTTTAATTTGAGTAAACTAAAGTAACCTTGGTTAGAAAACACCAAAGTTGAATGAATGAATGAGGCATTTATATAGCACTTTTCTGTGTATTGATGTACACCCAAAGCGCTTTACAATCATATGAGGGGGGTCTCTCCTCAACCACCACCAGTGTGCAGCATCCACCTGGATGATGCGACGGCAGCCACAGTACAACGGCGCTAGTGTGCTCACCACACACCAGCTATAGGTGGAGAGGAGAGAGATAGAGCCAATTCAGGGGGTGGGTATCATTTAGGAGGCCATGATTGACAAGGGCCGGGATCTGGCCAGGACACCGGGGTTACACCCCTACTCTTTATGAGAAGTGCCATGGGATCTTTAATGACCACAGGGAGTCAGGACCTCGGTTTAACGTCTCATCCGAAGGACGAAAGTTAATCTATTCACTGCTGTGATTCATTTTTTTGAGGAAAAAACATATATTCAAATAATTCTATAGCTGATATGAATTTATTACTAATATGAATTCAGCCACAAACGCGTAACTGCTATAAGTAAAATGGAGAATATTTTGGTACAAATAGTTACTAGGGGTGTGACGAGACACTTATCCCATGAGACGAGACACGAGACTGGGTTCACAAGAACGAGACGAGATTTTTAGACTTTTTTAAAGTCACAAAATGCAAAAAATGTTGTCATTATAAAATCACCTTGTACTTTATGAGACAAATTAAACTTCTATTTCAATGAATTATGTTATACAGTAATAAACAATATGTAAATACTGCAAAATGTTTTGTCACAAACTCAACTGACAGGCAGTAATTGCACAAAAAATATGCTTTGTTTTCTTAACAGGTGCAGCTTTTAGTAAAGAGCTGTGGCTGTTTTCTCATAACAGTTTTCCTAACTGTTTTCCTCTTCTCCCTCCTTCACCCATCAGCAGAGTGTGCCAGTCCACTCCTGAATGGCACACATACACCTGGCCTCAGTGACCCACCTCAGCAGTCGGATGGACATTTGGATAACACCACTCAGGCCGTACCCTGCCCGGTGACATCACATCAGTTGGACGATGACGAAAACTCAACACCCAAGGACATTTCTGTGGATAACAACCGGGAGAGCCAAAACAACATACTTCAGTCTTCAGAAACACCAGACTCACACCCCCTCTCACTACACACTCTCTCCCTCTCTCCTACATCATCTCTTTTGAGCTTCTCAGAGAAAATGGAGGAACTAGTGTTTGCTGGAACAAAACTCTCCCACTCTATTGTCGCGAGTCCACAAGTTTCAACTAAAAAGCGACGGGCCCCACAACCACCAAAGCCTCTGGGTCAACCTAGCCAACCCGTTCTCTCTGAAAGAGCTCTCCGGCCTCTGCCACAACGCCAGGGATCACACAAACCCCCATCTGCTGGAGGTGGACTAAACAAGACTGCAAAGAGCACTTGTAACTGATATGAATTGGGTCCCCGCTATGATAACAGCAACAATCTCAAATATTTACAAAACAAGTGGGAACCCAGTGTTCCTTTAGTTTTTCCAATATCTGTCCTGATAAGTAAGCGAAAAACTAAGGCCCTTTCCAGTCGTATGGCTAACCTATCTAATCTACTACCTATTAGACGTCATGAGAACCACAGGGGTAAAAAACAAAAAACAGTTACTATTAAATTAGCACTTTTAAACATTCGTTCACTAAAAAACAAATCCTTTTTGGTCAATGACCTCATCACCAGTAACAAACTGGACTTCATGTTTTTCTAAATGAAACTTGGTTAGATGATAGTTGTAGTGCAATCCTCAATGAATCTGCCCCCCCCAACTTCACTTTTATAAATGTTTGCAGAGCTATTAGGAGAGGTGGAGGAATAGCTGCTCTATTTAAAGATCTCTTTCAATGCAAGCAAGTGTTACTTGGTGACTACCTGTCCTTTGAATACTTGAGTATTGCTTTAGAAGGTGCACCACGCACTCTGTTTACAATTATTTACAGACCTCCCAAATACTCCTCAGTCTTTGTTGATGACTTTTCAGAACTGCTATCAGCTATTTCCTCAGAATTTGACTGCTTTGTTATTGCTGGAGAATTTAATATTCATGTAGACAAGACAGAAAACAACACTGCAAATGAACTCTTAAATGTTCTAAACACTTTTGATCTGATCCAACATGTGCACGGTCCCACACACAATCGTGGACACACTCTGGATCTGCTCATTAGCAAAGGCCTAAACATTTCATCCACTATTATTAGAGATGTGGCGCTGTCTGATCATTTCTGTATTTTCTTTGATATATCAATCAGTCCTGCCACTGAAGATAGACCCGTCTCTGTAAAAAAGAGATTCATAAATGAGAACACCAGTGAGCTATTTATGAATGCTATGTTTTTGTCACCAAGTATATGTGCAGACTCTATTGATGTTCTCCTCGATAGCTTTAATGCAAAAGTAAAAAATGCTATCGATGCCATTGCTCCAGTAAAGGTCAAGGCGATAACTGGCAGGCATAAAGCACCCTGGAGAAACACACCAGCAGTACAAAGCATGAAAAGAACATGCAGAAAAGCTGAGCATATGTGGCGAAAAACAAAACTTGAAGTTCACTATAACATCTATAAAGACAGTCTGCATGCCTTCAATGTTGACTTAAGCAAAGCTAGACAGAACTTTTTCTCTAACATTATAAACTGACAACATAAATAACACTCGCACTCTTTTTGCAACTGTAGAGAGACTAACAAATCCCCCGAGTCAAGTTCCCAGGGAAATGCTGTCTGATGACAAATGCAATGAGTTTGCAACTTTTTTCCTTGAGAAGATCAATAATATCAGAATGGAAATCAGCAAAGCTCCATGCAGCAGTCAGGTCAGTCTGACTTCAATACATCAGAAATTAGTAACTCTGTCTGAATTTCAGACAATTGATCACAAAACCTTGGAGGAAACGGTACAGCATCTTAAAGTGTCAACTTGCAGCCCTGACACACTTCCCACAACCTTTTTCAAAAGAGTGTTTAACTGTTTGGAAGCAGATCTCCTAAAAATAGTAAATACCTCACTTCTCTCAGGATCTTTCCCAGAATGCAGTTGACAAACCTCTACTAAAAAAGAGCAATCAAGACAAAACCGTACTGTCTAACTACAGACCAATATCAAATCTTCCTTTCATAGGCAAGATCATTGGTTGTCTTCAATCAGCTGACCAAATTCTTGAACTCAAATGGCTACCTGGACAATTATCAGTCTGGTTTCCGTCAGCATCACAGCACAGAGACAGTGCTCATAAAGATAATAAATGATATTCAATTGAATTCTGATTCAGGCAAAATATCAGTTCTGGTACTACTAGATCTCAGTGCTGCCTTTGACACGGTAGATCACACCATACTCCTACATAGGCTGGAAAACTGGGTAGGGCTTTCTGGGTTGGTACTTAAATGGTTCGGGTCATACCTTAAAGGAAGAGGTTACTATGTGAACATAGACAACCATGAATCTGACTGGACACCCATGAGTTGTGGTGTTCCACAGGGCTCGATTCTTGCTCCGATCCTCTTCAATTTGTATATGCTCCCACTTGGCCAAATAATGAAAAAGTACCAAATTGCCTACCACAGCTATGCAGATGACACTCAGATCTACCTAGCCCTCTCACCCAATGACTACAGGCCTATTGACTCTCTTTGCCAGTGCATTGATGAAATTAACAGCTGGATGTGTCAAAACTTCCTTCAGTTAAATAAAAACAAAACTGAAGTCATTGTTTTTGGTAACAAGGATGAAACTAACAAGGTAAACTCATATCTTGACTTAAGAGGTCTAAAGACACAAAGTAAGTGTGGCGAGGGGGGCGTGGTGTAGCGAGGGATGCGGCAGGAGAGAGAGCCGGGAGACGAGCGGTAAGTGAGTGGAGTAATTGCAAACAGCCAACACCTGTCTCTCGTTCCAGTAAGGGCGCGGAGACAATATAAACACCCGAGGAGAGAGAGACGGACTCGACACGGACTGCCACGTACCCAAACCTCTCAGTCAGGAAAGGAGGACTTTTGCTGGATTCTGAGGGTCGCAAGCCAGGCTGAAGGAAAAGCCGTGGATTTATGTGCTGTTTACTTTGCTTACTATTTTTTGTCTCTTGTGGAATAAAGTTCGTGTCAGTCTCGCCAACCTCGTCCTCTTCCTTCCTTATCCTAGCGAACTCGCTACAGTAAGGTAAAAAATCTTGGTGTCATTTTAGAGTCTGACCTTAGTTTCAGCAGTCATGTCAAAACAATAAGCAAATCAGCGTACTACCATCTCAGAAACATAGCCAGAATCAGATGTTTTGTCTCAAACCAAGATTTAGAGAAACTAGTTCATGCTTTCATCACCAGCAGGGTGGATTACTGTAATGGACTCCTTACAGGTCTTCCCAAAAAGACCATCAGACAGCTGCAGCTCATACAGAACGCTGTTGCCAGGATTCTGACCAAATCCCAAAAATCTGAGCATATCACTCCAATCCTCAGGTCCTTACACTGGTTACCAGTTACTTTTAGAATTCACTTCAAAGTATTATTAATTGTCTATAAATCACTCGATGGTCTAGGAGCTAAATACATTTCAGATATGCTTGTTGAATATAAATCAAACAGACTTCTCAGATCATTAGGATAAAGTCAGTTAGAGATAACAAGTGTCATGGCTCTGCTTCATTTAGTCATGTTTTCTTGGTCCTGTAGCAGAGCCATGACAAAGTCTTTGGTTAGGTGTGGAGAGAAACATATTATTGTTCTTTTGACAATAATATGCGTTCTCTCCAGTGTCTTGTCATTGGCCCCACTCCTCTCGTTTCCTTGTTATCTTTCCCTGAGTGTTTGATGTTCCACACCTGTCCTTGCTCATTATCCCTCGTTTGTCTTCCCCTATATATACCCTCATGTTTCTTTGTCTTGGGCTGTTGGATTGTTCAGTATTACATGTGTATGCAGTTCGTCGTGTTGGTTCTACGTCCTCTGTCTGTGATTACCGTGAGTTTCTCGTCTTGTTCCTGCCTGGTCTTGCCTGTTAGTCTTCGTATTATTTAGTTCTCGTTTTGCCCCCTTGAGGGATGTTTTTGTGTTTATCTTTTTATATACAGTATATTCTTAGTTCAGTTTTCCCCGTCGTGGGTGTTTTATTTTACAAATAACAAAGGTACAAAACAAAGTATTTTTGTTAACCCCTTACCCACCGCCTGCCTGCATCTGGGTTCTTCAGCCTCATGACCGTGACAAACAAGGGTTCACTCCAAACAAGGCGAGTCAGCATTTAGCCATTACGCCACCCATAGCTGGAATCTGCTTCCAGACGACATCAGACGTTCACCAACAGTAGCTACTTTTAAATCCAGATTAAAAACACACCTGTTTAGCTGTGCATTTACAACCTGAGCACTGTACTGGTTTACATCAACTGCACTTCTATTTCTAATTTCTTTTTCTTTTATTCTTTTTATATACACACTCACATTTTTAATAAATTTTATTGCGGTTTTATTGTCTCTTAAAATCTGAAGTATTTGTGATCTTAAATCATTTGCATTTTAAAGATACGTCTTATTTCTCTGTCAATCATTTTATGTAAAGCACTTTGAATTGCCCTCGTGTATGAAATGTGCTATATAAATAAACTTGCCTTGCCTTGCCTATATGCTTTTGCATAGTACTCGACTGCTCGTGTTAGCAGAGGTGGCGATCGTATCACAATGTGATCCTCCTTCCTCCACTGACTGAACCCTCATAGCCCTCAGAGAAACAGTTAAAACTACATAAACACATCATGTTTCATGCTTACATTGCACATAAGTAAGAGACGGATGATCTGTTTTTGAAGAGATTTGCATGTGAATGTATTTAAAATAACGTAATGTGAACTTGCAATTGCTATACTGTACTTGTGGTACACAGTCAGCTCAGCTGCTGATCAGAGCTCCCAAAGTGCTGCTGGCAGCGGAAACCGCCGTAAACACTCGTGCCGAATACAGTATGCACGAGGATGCTGCAGACGCGAGAGATGCGCACGAATGTTGAAACCCATTCGTCTAGCACAAGTTTACATTAAAAAACGGTGGGAAAGTAGCGAAATCACATAGTCAAATGGCCGGGCCGGTCACTGTAGCTCACAGTAAGCACATACATTGTGCAGTTATTAGCATGTTCTGTACAGTAATGAAAACAGGTCACACCACAACAAAATGTGCACTCACACAAATGCTCTCAAGTATATTTTTAGGTGACACGGGTTAAATTTAGGGAGCATATGCGATTAAAATGCTCGCAATTTCGAGCCCAACACCCCATCATGCCAATTGCGTGAGGATATTGTGTTGAGACACATCGGATCTTGCGAGATCTCATGCCCCGAGATCTCGTCACACCCCTAATAGTTAAGATTATTTTTATAAACCAGGATTAAAACAGAGTAATAAACCAGTGGCCCATATACACCCTCAGAAGATTGTTTTCCATCACTGGCCCTGTAGTAGGCCAATGGAGATAATGTAATCATTGCATTTCGTTAACCAGGTTGATATCACACCTTCTTATTACTTCTCAACCGCCTCTCGGGTTAAGATTTATTGCATCAATTTGTTGCATCTACATTTGCTTTGGGCTTCGGCCTTAGCAGCAGGTAATTACGCCTCAGGTTTGTTGCCCTTAGACCAAAGGCATAGCGAGGCATCAGAGACACTGTAAGAAGTGCCAATAACACCAATGGTTGTCTTTTTAAGTTGTCCTTTTAAGATGATCTGAAAATGTGTATGTATAATGAGAAGCTTAGGATTTGAAGAGAAGCCAGCGCTGGATCAGTGTAAGAAGGTCATTCAAGCGGTGAATGTGACTCGTACCTTGACATTTATGTCGCTGTATTTTTTGTAGGCGAGTTTCAGCTCATCAAAAGGAAGTGGTGATGATGACAAAGGTGGCCTTTAAGAAAGGCCTTTGACTGAAGACAACTCAAGGAAAGTAACATTTATCAAAGTCTAATACCAGGACTGCTGATGCAAATGGAAAATGTCATTTATCAAGAAACACCACAACTCCAGACAATCCATAACATTATTATGGATTTTTCTCCAAAAACAATCTTGGATACAATTGAGATATTTCTTGATATGTGAAGCTGCACTGTTAAACCATTAAAGAAATAAGGCTAAACGTGCTAGTGTTACTCGGACTTGGATTTGTAGTACTTTTGTTAAATCAGGAGTATTTCTTTGATTTAAACTGACAGAGGCTCGACTGCTAGATCTAGACTAGCATATTAGAGCACACCTACCGAAACAAAGCAGTCTAACACTGTTCAATTTAGGCAGCGTTTATACTACTGCATTTTCTTTAAAAACGCATAAATCTTGCTACGGTTACGCCTGGCGTTTACACTACTCCAGAGTTTTCGATCTCCAAAAACAGAGACTTTTAGAATATGCAGGCATGGTTGCCCACATTCACTTACTGACTGGGTCGTCTGTATCATTGCGTTTGCTTCCCTGAATCATTAAGCCCCTGTCATATGAGCCATTACGCTACCTGAAGGCGACAATGACCAGCCTCGCAAGGACCGTGTTAACAACAGGCTTGTTTAACTTCAAGCTGCGCTGCGTACACGAATCGACATGGTGACATTACAGCAACACGAGAAAGAATCGAGAGCCTATGCTTTTAAATAGCTCACTTAGTACTGCGATGTCATCCGTCGATCGGTCTGCGTGGTGCCGGGTGAAATCAAACAAGCCTAATAACATGGATTACCTCATCTAACGTTATACACGCGAAGACGTCCTTGCTTTTCCTCGCCATCATGTTCATTTTGTACTGGTCAGTCTGTGACTAGTAACCAACTGTCATCAACAACCAACTTTTGTATGCCCATACAACGGTTTACATTTATGTGCGCATGCCCAGCGTGTCTGAATGGTCATGCGTTTTCGGTAGTGTAGTGTTAACGCAGATATTTTCTAAATCGCATGTGGAAACGGCACTCTAAATGAGGATCGTTTTTGTACGACAACGGGCTAATGTAAACACCACCTTATACTGAGATCAGCATATCACTAAGTAAACAAAAGGAACGAATTCCCTGGCAAAACATAAATGCAAACATTGAAATCTAATTTTTAAAAATCTAGTTAAATTATTTGAATGTTGTCTTTGTTCACATTTTTGGAGAATTTAACTTGATCTTATTGATAAAACGCAATAAAACTTGATATAATTGTATGTAAAGACAATTTTATACATTTGAACCATATAGGGAGAAACACTGAATAATTAAACATCCAACTTTACATATTAGTCACAGGTTTAGTTATTAGTTACCAGGGGTGCAACAATATAACCTATTATGGAACAGTATTGTATACAGTGTAATAAGGTTTAGTTGAAAACTGCAATTTTAAATAACAATAAAAATGTTATTGAAATTGTAAATGTTTTGGAAATAAATCTTGTTATTTGAAATTCAGTTTACACCAGTTTTTGATTATAGATCATTTTTACAAAAGTTGTGAACTGAAATTAAACCCAATATTAGAAATTTATACATGAAGAGCAACGTTTGAAGTTGTTTTCTAAAGTTAGCGTTTTTAATCAGGCTCACATGCTTAGGTTTAGGGATTTCGCTATAAATGCAATGAGTATATCCTCTCTTCTGTAAAGGTAAAATAACTTTTAATATAAATATCGGAGCCTGATAAAAATAATAATTTTGGAGGAAAAATGTCAGATGGTACTCAGAGGCTTTTGCATCTGAACTCTCCACATTTTGCCAGTAATTAGAAAAAGATGCACTACAAGAGAGCAATTTTCTATTTATTTATAAAATTATCTTAGATGCTTCCAACTCTTAAAGATAGGCAGTTATTATTACCTTACTTCTTGATAGGGATGGGCGATATTATATCGTTTGCGATATACCGGTAGAAATTCCCCACACGATAGGAATTAGTCTTCCCGCGATATAAACGATAAATTCTAGTTGATGACGTATTTCTTTGTGAGACCCATTCACAGATCATATGTGAAGCGAAAACGGGTATAGCGGAGGGCGGACGTGAAGCTGAGAAAGAGTTTGCACTAAAAGACGAGCTCTAAATCTCGTTTAGGTTGGCACTGTAGATGCATCCGAGTTAATGTTTAGTTTCACTTTCGTTTTATTTAATTCGTTTGTTAAGTATTCGTTGATAGTCATAATACGTTACACCACAACATTTAGTTTGGCTAAAAGTATTTATTTAAACATTCGTTAGATGTTATGCGCGCGTGCGCAAATAGTTTAATATGATTTCTTGCCCGTTATATACAGGATGAACGGAGCGTCCCGTGCGCAGCTCGCGCCCACATGTGCTCTCATAGCGACACAGCGCGCACAGCACTGCTGCCTGTTTACATACGGTACAAATGCGAATTTGTATCACGTTATTTTAAATACGTTTATGAGCGTATAAAAGCATGGATTATTTAATTAGATTTCTTTTATCCCATTTTTCTGTTCTCTTTCTGTAGCGCGAGTCATAGACAGATTCAGTATACAGTTAGGGCCATAAATATTTGAACAGAGGCACATTTTTTATTATTTTAGCTGTGTATCAATATGTTTTCGAGTTACAGTTTTATAATGGATATTGTCTTAAATGAAACAGCTTTTTATTCAACTGTCCAATTACTTTTGGTCCCTTGAAAAAGGGGGAACTTCATATTAAAGAGCTGTAATTCCTAACTCCTTCAGCTAATCTGGATGTGAATACACTCTAAATAAAGCTGAGAGTGTGCACTTTAAGACAATATCTATTTAAAACTGTAACTCGAAAACATATTGATACACAGCTAAAATAACAAAAAATGTGCCTCAAATATTTATGGCCCTAACTGTATGTTGCTGTGAGAAGAGAAGGTTCACACGGTTCAAGAGAAAGTGATTGACAGCGTGATGTGATGTTTCCACCCAACATTAGGCTATATACAGTTTAGGTATGACATGATGTGTTTGTTTATTGAGTTTTAGTTAATTAAAATTTTCTTTAATACAACCTTTTGAAGTCGAATGTCACTATTATATTTTATATTTACAAAAATACTGTAGGTATATTTTAGGAGCCTGTTTGATGTGGGGTAAATTTTACTTTTTGATTAATGTTTGTTTTTCTGAGGGTCTAGACTACATGCAGCTTCTATCACTTGACGCAAAAAACAGCAGTGGATGGTGTTATAGATATATCGTCAGTTTTATCGTTATCGCAATAAATACCAGTAATTATCGTGATAAAGTTTTAGGGCCATATCGCCCATCCCTACTTCTTGACTGACTCTCAAATGATTCGTTTGGCGATTCATCTGTATAATCCCCTCCTTTCTGTCAGCCTACTCTGATCTGATTGGTCAGATTGTCTAGTCTGCTGTGATTGGTCTACCGTGTACAATGTCGCAAATGTTATGAAGGCAGGCATTACACGGAGTGACGCAAATCCGACCCAGAACTGAAATTAGAACGACAGACGACTCGTTCGCGTGATTCAGAGTCGACTCCTTTTTTCCCAAGCCAATAACTTTGTTATTCGCTCACGTTCGGCTTTACAACTTGGCCGACTGCTTACATTCACACACAGCAACATTACGCACTGCATGACATTTAAAATTTTTGTAATTTTAGGGACATTATAATATTTACTCTTTAAGTTTCTCTAATTAATTCAGCTATTTTCATTCATTAAATTAAACAAAGCATAAGGGATTATCTACAAAATATCCGTGACAAAAATTCATTTTCTCAAACACACTCCACACCACCCAAGAGAGTGGTTTGCAGTATTTGTTACAAATTTCCCCACTCTACTGTCTTAGAGTCAGTAATACTACTGCTGAAAATTAATCACAGACCAAATGAACCCTGGCTAATTCCCACCCTGCTCTCTGTGTCTTTCCCACCACTAAATCAATCTGAATGAAATTACAGCCACAACTGTAACCACTTCACTCTTTTGGGATTCAAACCCATATGGATTGCTCTAAATTCCACAAATGACTGGTGCTCTTATGGTATCTGGCTGTGAACTAGAAAATTTTCGGCTTAGATGAAATGCTTTGTGAAGCTGAAACCAACAAACCATTTTCAAAACAGCAGCCTGAAGAATGTAGGGTAATTTGTAGAAATATTGACAAAACATCCATTTTGAAAACATCAAAAATAGCTACCTAAACTTAAAATCAAACAATGTTAAACTATTTAAAGCTGTGCGATTTTACAAAGTGTTTAATTGATGCAAGCACATCCAGCTTCACAAACTGTAATAGCAAAATAATTTGTCTTCAAAATCAAGATTTCTGAACACTATACCCCAAACCTGCTGGTCGTTTCTTCATACTGGGCAGGGATTGGAAGTAGTCTACTTGATTATCAAAAAATGTGAAATTGTCTGCGCATAATTTCTTTTCATCTCAAAATAGGACTTGACATGATAATCACTCCACTAACTTGACAGACCCTGTACCTTGCCTGACAGAATGACTGAAAGTATTTAGGTGACATCTGTTAAATTACCTGCATGTATTTTTAGCAGCTGCACTGAATTACAGGCTTTCGGTCATAACCAAACTAATACAGATACAAGATGAGAAATGTCCAGAATTTCATATTTAACTTTGAGTTTTTGATACAACTTTTACGATTTCTGTTAATTTTTTACAGACTGTGTCCTGCAATTACCGATGAAAATGAAACAGAAAAACAACACAGAAGTAGCATTAAACCTTAAACAATTAAAATTTTAGTGTCATGCAGGGAGTACTGTCAGTACTGACAAGTCGTGAATATTCATTCTAAGTCTCTGAAAACAACGGCCTTTGATCTACAAAACATCATAGCGAGTCTAATGATAAAGCACTGTTCCTCTCTAGCTACGATCATAATCATTTTGATTTGGCTCTGATATTGTGCTGCGTCCCTTATTTATGCAAAGTGAGCTCACAGATTGATGTTTTGTTTAATATTTAGTAGACGGACTGCAGTTCACATCTTTGCCTGACTGCTTTCACTGAAGCACTTCATTTAGACAGCATAAATATTTCAAAGCACCTCATCAATTATTTGAACCCTGGATGCACAATCAATGTGTTTTCATTAATTACAGTTTTTTCAAAATTCATATCAGCCTGCCCACTCATTGATATATTTACTCAAACAAATTACGCTCTTAGACAAGTACGCCCATTTCGTTGATGTAGTGGCTCATGTTTCCTTGATAAAATGCCACAGCCATTAGTGCTGTCATTTATGCTGGCTCTGCATTCATGCAAACAGTCCTACGCTGTAGAAGAACAGTTTAAAAATCACATCTCCCTGCCAGTCTTTACATCCAAACGGCTCGGGTGTGATCCTAATAGCATGCTCCAATTTGATAGTTGCCCTCTACAGACAGGTTATTTACAACAAGGACAGGCATACATGTTGGATGAAAATGGAAACGGTGGGATCATCCAGATCAGATAGATGTCTACTCATGGCATGTCCTTCCAGTATGCGAGACATTAAATTATTACGAGCATGCTGTATCTATGAACATTAAGCACACAATGAAGGACATGCATGCTATAAACCTCAGTCATGCAAGCTGCTCAAAAGACATACCTACAGAGGTGCACATATGGTAAAGTGACATAATGATTTACTAATTAAAATGTTGCAAAGCAAGCATTACTTTAACCAATAAATGTCATTTCATTAAAGCTTTACTGCTCAAGTGAAACTTCACTTGCAGATGTGACAAAAAAAACTCTGCTGATAATGCATCTGAAATTAACGGGGCTGCGTTATATTCTGTTCAAGGTCTAGGTCTTTCTAGCTACAGTAAGGTTTGACATAAAATATGGTTAGTCTCTTGCAGGCACTTATAGCCCTTTATCACACTTTTGCATGTGCAAAGCAGAATCTACAAACAGCTGCCTGGAAAATAGAGATCATGAGATCAAAAAAGAAAAGTGGTTTCATGTCATTTTACCATATGAAACAAAGCTGACTTCATTTACAACGCAACAAATACCCAATAATAACGCTGTATTATGAGTTAGTATGATCAAGCTTGTGTTTTAAGTTTAAATACTTCATAAACTGCTGGAGGAATCGGAAGGTGGAACTGGAAGGTGGTACCACTAATCCAACTAGCCAATGAAGCAACAAAGCAGCTATGTTTGACAACACACTGTTTTATATCGTTATAAAAACATTTGTGCCCTCATAAAAGAAAAACATGTAAACAGATACTGCCCTTTATTAAAGGTTTATTTCTGCCACTGACTATATACGTATGTGTTGTAGAGCATTTCAAGGTGAGACTGAACTTTTTTTTACCCAAAGGGAATAAATGATCAACCTTTACACAGCCCATTGCTGTGTAAACTTAATCCCATATGCCTCATCAGCTGACCATGTGCCCTGACCCTTGCACTGCTTCTCTATCTATATGTTTCTACTGCTTAAAGCTTGAGCTGTCTCCTTACTGTTTCACTAAATGCTGCTTTTACTTTCGAGGCACTCCTTTCGACTGTTCAATGGTGAAAGTTAACTTTAACATATTTATCACATACGAAGCATAAACAATGTAAAGGGATTTTGAGGTTTTGCATATTGATATTAAACTCTCCACTCACCTCTGTCTTTGTGCATACACTTGACCTCATGAATATCAGTATGACTGTTATGGATTATATGCATAATTATAGAGAATAATGAATTTTATTATAGTCAATTGCGTAAAGCTAAAGATGCTACAACTAGCACACACACCCAAAAAGACACTCTAGACTGAAGACACACATACAGAAGAAAATACTTATATGAACATAAATAGGTATCCTAGGATATTCAGAAAATAAGATTATCAGTTAACTACAGTATGTGGTAATGTTAAGGTTTAGAAACAATGGGTCTCATTCACTAAGAATACATATGTTTCATTTTAGGATTATAGTTATACTGTATATACTTATAGATATCTAATAGGTACATATACATATACATATATATATATATATATATATATATATATATACCCTTTTATATATATATATACCTATTATATATACAGTATATAAAAAATTTAAGTATATGTATATTTATACAGTGAAAGAGTAAGAAAAGCTGCATTAGATTATAGCTCGAGCTGCGAGGTTTCACTGAATAAGCCCTTTTCACAATGACGTCACTTAACTTCCACCTTTTCGCAAAGCAGTGTATCATAACATCCGTCTTGCAACAAACAACAACAAGAAGAACAACTTCCGTTTTGCCGTCGTGCTGGAATTTAACAATAGTGAGAAAAAAACTGACAGAACACGTATTCCTACCTATCCTAGCACCTTCACTAACACAAAAAGAAAACACCTTCATAATCAAACAGGTACTGTTCAACGAAGAATTTGTATCCCTTCTCTAGCTTTGATCTTGTCGAGCATCTCTCTCGTCCCACTCTGCTTGTCACAACGTTGTACATCATCTAGCCGTATTTGTGGCAGATGTGCAAGGGACTTGGTAAACTCCATTCTGAGGCGCTAGCGGAAGTAATTTCTTCTTCTTGAGTTTTCCTGGCAGTTGGCAAACCAGCTTATAGGTGCATTATCGCCACCTTATGAACTGGAGTGCTAGCGGAAGTAATGATACACTGCTTCGCGGAAGAACGGAAGATGCGTGACGTCATGTGAAAAGGGCGTATTAGGGTTGGGCCGATAGACGATGCCATCACCATATGACGATGTTGAGCCGACATCGTGATTTCAACAAATGAAATGTTTCACTTTTGTCACGTGTCTCCCGCTGATCTGTGCTGCGGGCTGCAAATCGCATTGTAAACAAATATGAACAAGGCTAAGGGGTATAAAACCAAAAAAGTTAGCATCTTACCAAATCATCTATTCCGCCTTTAAGTGACGACATCTGGTAAAGGAAAGGTTAGGCAGAAAGCCCTAATATGGAGATGGACTGAGTGTGTTTTATGCAAATGACTAAATTTGTGCACGCGGCCGCTCGTTTGAAATACTCCAAATTCACTAACATTAGGATGAGGTTAAGAACAAATTCATGTGCGTAACCCAAGGGGCAATCTTCCGGTCTCTTTCGTGAAACCAACACGGAAGTGAATAAACTGCAATTCATCGACTGGCCGCTAGAGACTGGCTCCAAAACAGAGCAGAATCTCATTGAGCCCCATGTTAAAATGCCCAACTTTACAGCACAAAAAAAACACGTTTACAGCCTGGTACAAAAAGTTATTTTGGTCTATATAGGTAATTTTACCCTTCATGACAACTGTGAGGAGGGTGATTTTTTTAACTTACATTAAGTCTTAAAATTCTGCAAAATAGTTGCGTGGCCACTTGAGTGACAAGTGGTTTCAGCCAACCGGGCGCCTCAGCTCCAACCACGTCCCGCCTCTTTGCCCATTTACGATTATGCTCGATGACGCGATGTCAAGATGACGACGGCCGGCTCCGCCTACTTTAGGCTTCATTTTTACTCTTTACAAACCTACGGGTGATGTCACGGACACTACGTCCATATTTTATACAGTCCATGGCGTAACTACGTGTTGTGAATTAAGCGGAAAGTGAGAAATTCAAATGTGCGCATAAATACGAAAAATCTACGCAATTATTAGTGAATGCGACCCAATGCTTGTATGTTAGTAACTGCATTGGAATTTTTGTCAAATATCTTAAAGATCTTTCAAAAGAAAGTAAAAGGTAAACTGGATGAAAACTTTTGGAAATTAGAAAAATAAAGGATGTAATCTGATATCAAATGAAACCTTAAAAGATTCTTTAAGCTATAGGTCTACACAGAAACAAAATTGTAGACAAATTGTACACATTTATTCTCTCATAATGTTTATGATCCTTTCAGATCTCATCTCATCACATCTTTATGCCTACTATCCACTTATTTCTCATCCTTTTAAAAGTATTGTGAAACAATTTCAAAACATCCAAGAACCCTTTTGTCTCTTCTAGTTCTTTGACTCCAAAATACAACATCAAAAGCTCAAGAATTAACATGACCCATGGTGTAGGTGCAGGTTAAATCAACAAAGAAGCTGCTTAGCATCCTCCTGGGATGGATGAGTAGAACACAGTGTCAGTGAGAGACGAGTGGAGCCCACTGAAGGTCAGTGGCAGAATCACTAAACAAAGGAAAAGGCCACTCATGATCGAAACTTGGAAAAAACACAAAAAAAGAGCAAAAACACCTTGAGGCAATGATTTTACACCACTAAAATCAAAATGGAGAAAGCGTGTATGTATAATATAGTAGTTGGTCGAGCAAAAGCAAGGAAAAAGTAATCAATAAATGCCACTACAGATGATCAAAGTTTGTATTTTCCCCTAAGTGCTTTTTTGATCTTCTACTATCCACTCCTACACAACCCAACTAGACCTAACTTGCTATTCTAGAAGCGCATGAACCACATCATAGTAACCAGTATAATCCCATTGTAGTTTTGCTCAAGATCCTGAAAAATTATGGTACAGAACAGAGACACTTGCTGGTATAATGTTCAAAAGACGAGCATTGCTGGCAACTAAAATGTATGTTTTGTTTGCTAAATCCTAGAATGTGTGCTGATTTCGAACAACCTTGACCAGACAAATTTCCACGGTCAACCAGCTTCACTGTAGTGACCAACAACATGGCTATTGAGGGTGAAACAGTTGCAAGTCATATTATATCCAACAAACAGTATTAAAAATGTAAATATTAAATATGTATGAATTGTAAATTCTCCATTCTCAAAAGTGACTAAAGATTATGGCACGTTTCTGCCTCAGTGAACCACTGTACTAAATGAAAGGAAAAAGAAATTCAAGCTTAATGTGTGACAAAGTGACAAAGTGCTCATTAGAGATACATATTTACAGCAATAATACATTAAAATTCTAATTGTATAAGTGTGACAGTATGCTCTATACAAACAAGCTATAATACAGAGGATAATATACAAACAAACTCTCTTTTGGGAGAAGAGGTGCATAAAGAGGACATTCTTGTTTACAAAAAAGCTAGATTGAGCTCAAATTGTGGAAAGGAATATACTAAAAAAAATACATTAAATTGTCAGTGAATCTTTTGCAATGCATTTAAAAGCATCACCAGCCCGTCCCGCTCAGAATACTTGACTAAATCATACTTTGTTAACACTGTACTTCTAATTATACAACAACCTTTGAGAATTAATGACCAGAAAGACATTACAAGACTTCACGCAATGTAGTTATGCCCTTTAACGTTGTCCTGCTGTCTCCTGGGTCTGTTCAATGCCTCTGCACACTGCAGTGTTGCATGTCTGCCTTCACATGCAAAGTACTGAAGCAAAATTTTGTCTGTAAAAACAACATGAAAAAATGCACTCAATGGTTGAGCCAGACTACCGTTTCTGTAAACTGCAATCTGCAACCTGTATACTTTTCTGATGCCTTAAAATGTCTGCAACACACTGTATCACACATACAAGTAAATACATCTGTAAATGAGAGCAACACTTTGGATGTTTTACAGTTCACTTTTATATGCGCTGATAAACCAATTAACAGGAGGACAGAGCGTGATATTCTTGCAGAGCAGGCATAGATACTAAATCCAGTAAATTTAGCAAATGCCCGGGAAAAAAAAGGACTAAAACCGTCATACTAAAAATCATAAAACCGGCTTATTGAAAGCTCATTTGGCCCGTGCCATCTGTAAACACTGACACGAGAAAGGTTGCTGAACCAGAAAAGTGCAAGGTCTAAGTATAAGCGAGGTCTGCTACAAATCCATGTGATAAAGATATTTGCTGAACATGGGTTTGATGATTGAATGAAATACAAAGAATAAAAACTAATAGATTTTAGGGCTGCAACAACTGCTAATCGATAAAATCAATTGAAATTAATAATGAAATGCATCAATACCAACATTCAAATTTAGACACCAAAATCCCATGTCATGTTATAAACTAAATTTAAGAATAAAACCCTACTCTAGCTGTGTTCCTGTTACAATGCTGAGTTTATCCTGTAACATTTGCATTTATGCACTTAATATATGCTTTTATCCAAAGCAAATAGGGCATACTCACATTTAGCCCGATTGCTCTCAACTGTGCCCGAGCGCGATTGTCCCCCCTCCCCACTCCCCCGCTGGCCTGTGCTCACGTTGCTCTTTACCATCCACACCCGGGCACGCTTTCATCATTACGATGCGACTGCTTCGAAGCAAACGTAAACAAAGCGATCCCTCTCAGCACAACTGAATCCATCGCAATGCTCAGTTTGGGGCTTATTAGAGGTGTTTAACTTCATGCGTGCGCTGCACAGACCTATCTGCTTAAATTATGTCATTGTCATATGAGAGTAAACGGCTCATTATGCTTTTAAATCACCCTCTCATACTTTATTATCCTAAAGCCTATCGTTACACGCGTTGGATTATGTTTGACAAACCTGGAGTAGTTTTGGCTGCGATGACACACGCCTGCACGTTTATCAGTTTTTTTACGGTGACAGCTGAATCTCAGGGAGGAATTTGAACAGTCGCATAATTTACGTCATGCTTTCAGTTCTGCGCTCTGGCACGATTTACCACGCCCAACCGGACCGTGCTCTGGCCCACCTCTTCCAAGCGAGCCAGGGACCACAATCCAACCATGCCCGGGCGCGATACGGAGCGATCACACTAGTCAAATGAACCGGCCTTTGGGGGTCAAACGTGCTCGGGCACAGTTCAGATTGCCTAGTGAGAGTACACCCTTATAGTGCATCCTATAAACTTCATCAGTTTATATGCTCCCTGGGAACATACTGTATGACCTTGGCACAGTTGAGCTACAGGAACATTTTGCATGATGCATTAAGCATGCCTTAAATGCTTGAATGGATAAATGAGGACATCTCTGGATTCATTATGTGAGACTGAAGACTTCAAGTTTAACAGCAATGTCTTATAGAACAATTTGTATATTAATCAAAGACGATTTGTGCTGTTCTCTAGACGATGTAAAAAAGCTGGTAAATATTCATGTTTAACCTTGAAGCGTGTTACGCTTCAATATTCTCATTACACGCAACTCTTTTATTGCCATTTTTGTTTTTGTAATTCCTTTTGCTGCTATTTTAAATCATTATGTTTAAACATATTTCTAAGCTTCATTGTGGAACTATTAGGGGTATGACGAGACACTTATCCCACAAGACGAGACAAGACTGAGTTCACGAGAACGAACCTTAAAAACACAAAATGCAAAAAATGTAGGCCTTATAAAATCATATTGCACTTTATGAAACAAATTAAACTTCTATTTTAATGAATTATATTATGCAGTAATAAACAATTTGTAAACACTGCAAAATGTTTTCTCACAAACTCAACTGACAGGCAGTAATGGCACAAAAATTATGCTTTGTTTTCTTAACAGGCGCAGCTTTTTGTAAAGAGCTGTGGTTGTTTTCTCTATATGCTTTTGCATAGTGCTCGTGTTAGCAGAGGTGGCGATCATATCACACTGTCAATCCTCCTTCCTCCACTGAATGAACCCTAATAGCCTTCAGAGAAACAGTTAAAACTCAGCTACCGCTGAACGTGAGTAGGGCTGTCACGATTATTAAATAATCGTCTCATCGCGATAGTTTGACCTCATCGCGATGGTTTCAGATCATCGCAATAATTGCACATCTCTATAGAAGACACTAGGGGGAGCTGTAGTGCATCTGCATATTGCATATTTTAGTATATATATTGTAACTAAAGCATGGTAATACTTGTAAAATGTACCACCACAACACAATAACTTTAAAAAAACTAAAGCATATACCATAAAAATAACCTGCAGTACAATTTAATATTATTTCAGTGTGAAAACCAGTCTACCAAAATCTCATTAACATAGATGTAAACTTTTATTGTAGTCTTGCAAGTGAGAAAAAAACAGACTAGAAGCTTTTCTATGGCTTCAATTCACTCCTGATCAATTTACTTAATTTACAAGTATTTGGTGGTTGTATTATTGACAAGTAAAAGCCTAAACCTTAAGTATGATGACCCAATTTTTTCCTATGTATTTCCAAGAAAAAGAACATAGTCTTTATATTCAGAACAATATGGTCGTTTCAAAGCTGAATAAAAAATTTATGAGAATTAACAGTCAAAGCTCTAAAACAGACAATTAATCGTCATAATCGCAATGATTTATTAGACAATTAATCGTCAGCCAAATTTCATAATCGTGACAGCCCTAAGCGTGAGGTAAACTGCGTGTAACCAGTCACTCGCACAGCTCCTGCAACTAAGGGATTTCGAACCGGGCGTCGGTCCAGCATGGGAATCGGACGCATCTGCCGCTACAGCACCTCTTGAGGTCGGGAAGTGCACCTTCCCTGAGACCTGCACAGCTCTCTCTCTCACTAGCCTGGCGTTTGTTAAAAAGTGTGGCGCTTCCGTTGGAAACACTTTAAAATTTAGTAAATTTGCACTGTCGCAACTCTCCGCAAAAATATCACTCGCAAATTAATATTTTTGTTCGCAAATGTGACCCTTTTAGGTGCAGTCTTGAGCCCTGAAAATGCAAAAGCTCTTCAGAGAAAATTCATTCATGAAGATTTATGAACTAGGTTCTGCTTACTGCACATGATTAAGCGCTAATTCTGGGCACTGGACCGACTTTTCTGAAGGTGGCAGAGTAGATGATGAAAACCACAAACTGGAGCGAAGGCGGATCATCCTGCCCACTTAATTTGCGTTCTTTACACCAATTATGTTAAACTAACTCTGCACTGTTCAAAACATAATATGTAACTAAGTAGCTGAAGAAGTGCATAAAGTATTAGTTTCTGCACGCTTATATGGCAATAAGTTACATAAACTCAATCCATCATAAGCAGGGCTATACAGTGCGACGGTCTGTGAAAAACCGTCTGTGGTACGAATAAATGTAATAGTGTAGCACACGTGCGATACAGTTTGGCAGGTGCATTTGACAGAGCCACTTGTTTGTGTGAAGGTCGAGCATCAAGTCCATTGATCTAGAGCCCTATGATCTGCGTGATGTGGGAAAACATGAATCACCAAAGCAGAATTCTACTATTTAAATATGTCCTCTGCTTGTTTTGCGTGTCTATGAGTGAATTAGTTGCACCCTTTAACATGTTACAAGCGTGACACTCGTGGATTTGTCTGTATCTTACTATACAAGGACGTGGACACATGAACTTCATCCACGGACTTGTTCTAAGTTTACTTTACAAGCATTTCACTGTTTGTGTGAAGCTACTGTCAAACAAGTTGAAGCTGAAGCGTCTTCGTGACCACCCGACAAAATAAAAGTCTGCTTAATTTGAACCAGATGATAAAATAATTAACTCAGGGCTTGACATTAAGCATTGTCATGTGGTTGTCCTTCGGACAAGTAAATTTGTCATTCACTTGTCCGAGTACAAAAATTACTTGTCCGAAGATAAATAATGACATTTCATTTGAAATGTCAATATAATTGTTTCGGATTCTGATCTGGTCAAGTTTGCTTTTAAGCGTTTACCTAGTGTCCGTTGTGGCTGCCTGAAATTGGTTATACTCTCTGTGATTGCTATAGAACAAAGGCAAGTTCTGTGTTTTTCTTTTTTTTTACTGTACAATAGTGGTATATATATGTCACGATACCAAACTTCGGTACCAGTCCGTACTAAATGTGACGATACTTGCATTTTCCGCTAACATTTTGAGCGCTGTTGAACAGATTATGAAAGACCTCTGATTGGCTATTGTGTTTCCAAGGTCATCGGATATGTCTTTGAATGGCTCCTTACCGAGCGCTTGCGCAACCAAACCCGGAAGCGCGTGAAATGATCATTGCATCACACTCTTTACTGAGCGCTTACACAGATACACACAGAAGCATTTGAAAGTCTATCAAAGTATCGTCACATTTAGTACCAACTGGTACCGAAGTTTGGTATCGTGACAACACTTATAGTATTTACTATATTAAACTGCAGTAAAATTCCTAGATACTATTTTGAACCTTACTATAGTATACTACTGCATTTACTCCAGTTTACTACAAGGGTACTACAATTTTCTATAGCAAATACTATAATTCACCACAGTATTGAGTGTTCCGGTTAACGGGACTTTTATTTTGACGGGTCGTCTGGAAGACACTTCAGTTTAATGTGTGTTTGACGATAGCTTTATTTAGTGAAATAAACTCTCAGTGCTAGTGAAATAAACTCTCAGAGCAACTGGAGATGAAGTTCATGTGTTTACATCCACGAGAGCGTCCCGCGTGTCGCACGTTAGACTGTGTAGTTCATTCACTCAGACACGCAGAACAGCCAGATGACATATTTAAATATAAATGCGTCCGCATCTAGTTATATGGACTCAATGCAGCCGGAAAACTCCCAAAATAGCAGTGCACCATTGTTTAATGTCACACACAAACAAGCACAATGACAAACGTACTTCACACAAACACACAGCTCTTGCACGCATGTCTAATGCACCTGCCAAGATGTATCGCACGCGTGCTACACTGGCTAATGTAATTTATACTTAGCACAGACCGTTTTTTTTCATCGCACTGTACAGCCCTGGGTGGGTTTTTTTCAAGTTACTTGTCCGGTCGGGAAAGTAAAAGTCCCTCTCACTTGCCCATACAAAACTTTTACATGTCCCGGACAAGCGGACAAGCGTTAATGTCGAGCCCTGTAACTTATAGTAAATTTATAAACTGAAGTAAACACTATGGTATACTTTAATATTTACTATAGTAAAGTCAAATATACTATAGTACACAATAATTTTACTGCAGTCTACTATAGTAAATACTATAGTATACAGTATTTTTATGGACAAATGTATTTACTACTGTATAGTAGAGCATTGAACATACAAAATAAAAACGAATTTGGGAAAAACTGAAAAGTATATGACCCTAATTTATCCATTTGCATAACGTTAATGTCCTTTTTCAGTTACCTGTCTATTTATGTGATGACCTGCACTTGTGTTTTTCAAAAGATGATAACAGACGTATACTTGTGCTACAACTGTTTGGCCTGTGCTACAAAACTTTAAAACTCACCGGTGCTATGTGCAAAAAAAGTTAACGTACAGCTAGGGCTGGGCGATATATCGATATATTTTTTCAACGTGATGCGGGATTAGACAATATCGTCTCTGCGCTCTGCGAACTGGACGGACCCCGTAATTTACATGTTTTAAACTGGTGGTGTGCAGCTATATGCAGGGTTTTTCCTGCGTAGAGAAATTGTGAAATCCGTCAAATGTCGTGCCGCCTCAGGCTCTCGCCAAAATTATGTTGCGAGTCTTCACAAGAAATGCTGCGTGCATTTAACAGACTGTCATTTGTAACTGCAGTTGCGACATTACGCCACAGTGGAGGCGCTGTTTCGTTACCAGCACACTGAGGCGCTAAAAAGAGATGCAGAACAAGAGCCAGCCTGTGTTTCACGGCCGTTTGTTTTGCATCCAAGTACGTTTAATTTCTTGAAATGTATTAAATTAACATAACGTACATCATTGTAATGTCTTTAGCTGTGCAATTGGATCGTTGAATCAGCGTATACTGTACACAGCGAGTTCGCCAGTATGAACGCACATGCGTTTAGAACGACTCGCACACGAATGACTCATTTGAACCGATTCATTTAAACTATTGAACTTTTCAGTCACTAGCGAATATAAGAGATCATTGAATCATTTAAAGTGAACCACAGAGAATTAAAGATGTGAACGAGCTTTGCTCATTTTGAAAGACTGGTTAATTCAGTTGGCTATTTTGGGCTGAAAAGTTAGCTGAAAATGATAAAAATGCTTTATTTGATAAAAAAAAAAAACATTTCTGTTTGGTTGAATAAAAGTCATGTTTTATATAACTTAATAATTGTCATTTTTATCTAATTTTGTTAGAACTTTTAATATGTCAAACTCAAAGTCACTTCGGTTAAGCCACTTAAAGGTACGGTAGGCCTACGTGTGTGTGTGTGTGTACAAGATCAGGATGGCACCACCTCCGCCTCATTTTGAGCCAGGAAAAACCCTGTGTATGTTTTCAAATAGGGAAAAAAAACCCTGTCATTGAATTTCTTTTCCATTTTAATAAAGGTGATTGTGACTTCTCACATGAGGCTTTGACTTGCTAGTAAACATGTATTCCACTTTGTAGAAAATATCGATATACATATCGGATATCGCCTTTCATCAAAAAAATACAGAGATATGGATTTTGGTCAATATCACCCAGCCCTACGTACAGCCCTGATAAGCCATATACGAAACGAGTTTTCTTCTACAAAAACAAGCATCATATTTTCTTATTTACCATAACATATTACAAAAGGGGGGGAACAACAGTGTCAGGTAGAGAAACGTACTTCCACAAAACAAGGAGGTGGTGATTTCTATACTGACTCTCATCTGTGAGTGTTCAGTTATTTGGTTTCATTTAAATGTAAATTTGAGCTGTGAGCAGCACTGCATTGGCCCACTGTTAGTAGTCTGAAGCCGATGATGGATTCTGTAACTGTGACGAAAATACACAGAACCTCTGTGGCTTCCAGACTGACTGCGTTCTCACGCACACGGATCTACTGGAGAGTTTGGCGACTAAAATTAGACTCTTTTTCCCTGACTCCAAAGATTGATCTTAAACTCTATTATACATTTATGGAACGACTTTAAATTGATTTACTTAAAAGCAAATGAACAATTAGACCCTTAAAGATCTTAGAGAACAGTGAAAAATAAAGTGCCTATAGTGGTAAGTGGTTATTGTATAGATTTCATTCTCTGCTAAAGTAAGTTATTGATGGTTGATTAAAACCTACATATAACTAACTGTATTGCATGAATAAAATAAAGGTAATAAGAGAGAGAGCAAAAGTGTCAAGTGTTGCTGCTCTAAGAATAGCAAGATCTAGCTGAAACCAATTCAGTATTTGTAAAAAAAAAAACAGAAAAGAAGACATCATATTTATATATTATATTGACAATACATTTTATATTTTCCAGATACACCACAGGTTTTAAAAGTCCTTAATTTACACTTATGGCTAAGTTTTGTGGTTTTCACAAAGCACACGTTTGAGTGGATGTATTGACAGCCCTTCCAAAGCTTCACACAGGCCCCATGGGAACATTTTAGATCCTGATCCTTTGCGTGAGCTGTGCTCATAGTGAAGACAAGATGCTCATGATCCACTCTTCAACAATCTAACAAGATATCCCAGAAAAAACTTAGTTACACCTCACCTTTTGAACAGATTACACTTAACGCGGGTCAATCAATGTCAACTGAGATAGAAAAGCAATAGGTTGCTGGCTTAGTAACAGCAACAGACAGTAAATTCCTGTCTTTTTAGCCACATTTCACAAATATGTTTTGTGCACATATATAACTGTAAAGCAGGATAAACGCACTCCCTGCCCATGCTTTCCAAGACATTGATGATAACAATAAAACGATAATATTCATAATTGTAATATTTACACTTTTTCTTCCTATTATTACAATATAACACAATCTCTGTAAACTCACCTCAATACAATTGCCATCACATAGCTTTACAGTCCGCAAACTGCTTCATACTCCTCAATGCCGCTGCATTTACTGTACCTTCTTAAGATGCTCGAAGTTAATTTAAATGCCTTTCACAATAATGCCATTTGCTGTATACAAGTTTGTTTTTTTAAAGAGTTAAAAGGAGTTCATTTTACACATTAAAGAGGGAGTAAACGAATAGGTTAATCACAGTAGAAATATCAGTAATATCTGTTGAATGCAGCCTTTCTGTCCACTTACTGAATTCGGCTCGATCACCTCAGTACTCCCTCGTTTTCAAAGAAACCTGGCATAGTACGTCCTAAACTACTAATAAACGAAATAACTACTGCTTAAGGAATTTAACGTTATTAACTTTCCCGTCTGTACCATATTAGTCGTCAGCAGATTTCATATCTACAAACATCCGTCAAAACCTCATGAACTGTTAAAAACAACACGCTGTTTCGATTCCTTGCGATTTATATTGAGCACTGAATTACTTTGTCTTTTAAACTGACGTTTACACCGCGTATCATTCGGAGGTGATTTAAACTTGCCTTGCGCACTTTCGACGCGGGAACAATTAAACAGGTCTCGTGAGATGCTTGATACAAAGTTGAACCCGTGACGACGCTGATGTTATTCGCTGAGCATAACGCTTTCCCAGCTGTTCTTACCTCGACCGTCAGCGTGCGTTGCGCAGAGAATGAGAACCAGGATGATATTCAAAGAACGCTGGCGACCTGTATTTCCCATTCTGCTTCTCTCACGCGCTCTGAGGAGGTTAATTCCTCCAGACTGTGGCGGCAGGTTCGTTGTTTGTGTTCTGTGACACTTCAGGGGTCTGACTTCATTCTGAAAGATCAGCAGTTGGCATTCCGTTGCGCCGTACTTCGGATACGCGGGCGAGGAGGAGTTGTGCTGTTCTTGTGCACTTCGTTGTAGTCAGACTTCCAGGTGCCACACGTTTACAAGCCGCACCAACCAATAGTGCGCCGCGGTGGGCGGGGTCGAATTCTCCATACAGCTTCAGCAACACATCAGCTGTGTAGGAGAGTTAGAGCTGCTACACTGACACGATATGGTATTGCCGTACTGTACAGTATGAGTTCACCGAACATGCAAAATAAAAAAGAAATATAAAAATATATTTTTAAATGTACTAAGTTTTTATTGGATGTATTAAGTTGTCTATTTGATTCTGACAAATTGAGGCAGCAAACATTTTTAACAGTGTATATTTCTTGTGCTTTAAAAGAGGACCTGGTCCAACTGGACACGTCGGTCATAATTGACATTTAATGTAAATTCAGGTCTTTGCATGTCAAAGGGATAGTGCACCTAAAAATGAAAATTCTGTCAATTTACTCACCCTCAGCTTGTTCCAAACCTGTATAAATTACTTTGTTCTGATGAACAAAGATAAAGATATTTGGACGGGTGTCAGTAACCAAACAGATCTTATCGATTCCCCATTGACTCCCATTGTATGTATTTTCCCTACTATGCCAGTAAATGGGGGATGAGATCTATTTGCTTACTGACATTTCTCCAAATAGCTTTATATGTGTTCTGAAATTTATACAGATTTGGAACAAGATGAGGGTGAGGAAATGATGATAGAATTTCAATTTTTGGTAATCACTTTAATGGAATAATTTTACATATTTTCTAAATGTGTGTTTGTTTGTTTGTTTATTCTGTCCCGCATCTAATTCCCTTTGAGCTTTACCATGCTATGTACACAAACAAACAGTTTTTTATGAAACTGCCTAAACCTGTGTAGATGTTTATTATAGATACACCTAAGTATTACAGTAGAATAATGGAGCAGCATGCACACATGGATTCATGCTATAGATCCGCTGAAATGTAATATTCTTCCCTTCTTCCCTTTAGAGAGAGGCACTCAGTAAGGAATAATTTCCATATTCAGCAGACATAAATTATGCACCTGAGGGGACAATAATACATTTGAGAAAGCAATTCAAATGTATATTGTGAATAACCTTTCACAGTGGGCGGCATTTAGGAACACAGCATTTTCCTCTAAACCGAGTTATGCAAAAAAGAAATACACATTCTTTGCTTTCAACCAGAGGAAAACAACATTACAAAGTTTGACGAATAAAAAAACTATTTTATGATTTTATGATCTGTGGAAGGTTATTTATTGTCATGCTTCAGCATAAGTTTATTTTCAGATGAAGGAGGTTTGAGTAAAAAGAAAAGTTTCTATTCAAATATGCAGACACATTTATTTTTCCTCAAATGAATATAATTTCTTGTTTTAAATGAATTAAAAGTTATTATCATGGCTTGATGTGGAACCTTATCTTGGCAAAACGCTTTGAATAAAAGCATCTGCTGATTAAATGTAAATGATCCAGAAGCAAGCTCCGGGTCAATTCCCTGAACAAATCATGAGAAAGTCAAGCTAAGTCAAGAGTTGAAGTTGAAGTTTCACGCGTTGCGTGCATTCGCATTTAAAATATGTCCGTCTAAGCGGCCAACGCTTCCGTTACGGCCCCATACGTTAGCGGCCACAGCCTCCGTTACGGCCCTATACGTTAGCGGCCCACCGGGAAAACGCCCGGTACGCCAGATGGCCAGCCCGCCCCTGCTTCCAAGAACACTAAATGGAGAAGAATAGTGCTGAAGAACTATGGTATAACAAGCTAAGTAATATGTGCTTGGAGGGGTTGCAGGGATCATTTTCCATCATTATCCTGATACCACTGAAGATGTAAATATACGAATCAGCCTGCGGGCCCTAAAGTAGCTCTCAGAGCAGCTCTCTCAACAACAAATTGATTCACTAAGTACTTTTAGAAACATAGTTAGATTTTCTCCTCATACAGAATTTCTACGTAGTCTACTTTGCCACCACTTGCAAGAGCTCTAACTGAAAATACAATAAGAAATACACAAATGAATGAATCAAATGAGCCATGGTCAATGTATTTGAAAAATGTCATGAGCGATGAGACACTGAGTCTTCTCTTGCATCAAATACATGCACAGAAACCTTACTCTCTTTTATATTTACTGATACATAAAAATGTTAACTTTTATCTTAAAATTATCTTTAAAAACTTTCTATCTTTATTTTATTTCAAATGATACCAACAGTAGCAAACATTTTTCAGTAGCACTTTATTTTACAGTCCTGTTTCCCATGTACACACTGTGTACTTATTACAGTAAATATAATAACTGGGTAATACTAACCCTGAGCCTGCCCCTAAACCTAAACTTATACCATGTAGTTACCTTATACTACCCAGTACTTTCTTAGGTAAGTACACTGTAAGTACACTATAGGTACACGTACTGTAAAATAAAGTGCAACCCATTTTTCTTTCTGCCCATTCAGCCAAAGGAAATGTTTCCTTGTTATCGAGAGTCTATGCAGTTTTTTAATGAACAATATATTTTTTTCTTAATTTGGTTGGCATAATGTCTTCGTACAGTATAATCCAAAATCTTTAACCTGATATTGAATATGTGTCTGAAGGCACGCTTGTGTCAGATTTCAACACACCATCTGGTTAACAGCTAGGAAGCTGAATATAAAGTCACTGACACCAGGATTGCACCATGAATAGAGACAGCTCACAGGTCTAGACTTTTGCCACAGAGATTCTCTATTCTCTCTCGAACGGTATGTCCATCATAAACACTTGCTATCAGAGAAGTCTAGTCTTTGAGGCCCGGTTTTACAGACCAGGTTTAAGGCTAGTCCCAGACTAAAATGTATGTGTGACCTGTTTTAACTGAATATAACTTGCCCAGAAATGTCTTAAAATATATCTGTGCCATTGTTTTGTTTCAAGATGCACACAATGTATTCTTCTAAGGCTTTTTTAGAAAAGCAACATAAATATCTAAATTCAACTAAGGCATAGTCCTGGCTTAAGCCAAGCTGTGTCTGTGAAACCGGGCCTGAGTCTCTTAAGTGGGCCTGAACCTGCTCTGTGGTTAACCTCCTCAGGGTAAGTAAATGGAGTAATCGACTTGCAGCTGGCAGAGCAGAACAATGGAATGAGTATCTGGCATCTGAGCCTTTGCTCTGAGTTCAGGAGGCAAAGCAATAGTCAGCACTTAGAGGTAATCCAAGAAGGCATCAATATCTGCCTTCGTTTTGATTTCTCTGTGTAGCTTTTGTAAGATCTGACTGGACTTTAGACTTGTTTATCATGCGAAATAGATTTTAGCATACATTTCACATTTTACTACTTATAAATGTTGACAAAGAATTCCAGCCTGTGATTTTCTTTTTTTTCTCTGTTTAAAGGGATAGTTCACCCAAAAATAAAAATTCTGTCATAATTTACTCACCTTCGAGTTCTTCCAAATCTCTGTATAAATATATTTGTTCTGATGAACAGAGAAAGTTTTGGGAAAAATGCTTATAACCAAACAGTTCTTGACCCCACTGAAATAGTAGGAAAAATGACTTTATATATTTTTTGTTCTGTCAATATCACAAAAGATATTTAGAAGAATGTAGGAAAGCATACAGTTCTGGGGCACTTTTGACTACCGTTCTCATTTTTCCTACTATGGTTGTGCTCAACTAAACAAAGAAATTTATTCAGGTTTGGAACAACTAGAGAGTAAGTAACTCATGACATAATCTTCATTTTTGGGTGAACTATCCCTTTAAAAATAATTGGTATAATAAAGCGATATGTATATCAGTTCATTTGATAACCCGTGGTTATCAGCTTGGTTGCCTGCTAGCAATAGAGCAGGATATGATGTCCGAGATTATGAGTTCAATGATGCTATTCTGAGGATATTATTTCGCCCCTGGATATATACTGTATTTTGTGTCCAACATATTGGAGCTCACTGACAGAAGAAATGGGTTTTACATGCGCCATATGGTTTGAAACGGAAAGCATGCATATTTCGATATGGTCAACAGAAAAAGGACATTCACAAGCTTTACAACAATGAAGATACCGTACCTAATTGCTAACCATAATAAAAAATACACAAGACAAGAGATGATTTCATTACAGAATTGTCAATCTTTTCCCAGAAAAGTCCCGTTCTCATCTTTTTGTATTTTCTGTCCTAGTGACCAAGTCCCAGTTTTTAGTAGAGGATGTAAGGTCCATATTAATTCCACAGTCGTTTGTACCACACACGTTCGTCATCTTATTTTGGTGTGGAAATCTGTTCAATTACTTACATAAAGTCATGATTTTTTTAATGTAATGAATATGTACAAACCTAAAGTATGGTTATAGATAAAAATACAAACATTTAATGGTCCAGAGTATGAAATTTAGTGGCATCTAGCGGTGAGTTTGCGAATTGCAACCAATGGCTCACTCCACCCCTCTGTAGTGCTTCAGAAGTTAGAGGTCTTCTGAAGCACAACGGTTTCTGACACACAACTAAGATGTCGTCACGTTTATGCTTCTTTGCCGAAGGAGATAACGTATTTATGAAATGCTCTTTAGAGCAGTTTGTCCATTTAGGGCTAATAGAAACAACATGGTGAATTCCAAGTATAAGGGGACCAGCGGTATATATATGTAGATAGAAATAGCTCAATCTAATGTAATAAAAACATAACACTTCATTATGTAAGACAACTCTGAAGACATGTATATTATTTTGCATTTCTGTCAATAGATCCTCCAAACAATTACACACCGTTACACCTTTAAAGGATCCAAAGTAATAAATTCTTCAGCTTTTCAGTATTCAAATATTTTACGGCTCTGTTACAAGAATTGAATCTGAGTGTCAAAAATGTTCTCGCACTTCTCTCTTCTATATTGACAGCTCATCCCTGTATCATCACAAACAATTTTGCAGATAGTTGAAGCGCTTGAAACTGTGATTTCACATATATGCTGACATCCAGTTCAGACATGACTGATTAAAATTGAGTTGTGCTTGGAGCTCTTTTTATCTGATCACAGCCTGCAGGTTTCATCTGCAGATTTAAACTTTTTTTGATGACCTATGGCATGCAATTTCACAGAGTGGTATAATTTTGCTCTTAGCTTCTGTGCCAGCCTGCAATCTTTCTCCAGCTCTCTGTGCATACTGTACATCACCTTTACACCATTCTGAAAAGGTCACTTAATGCGGGAACGGTTTCTTTCTGTGTTATATACTGCTGATATTAATAATCCATCTAAGATGTAAAATGTGTCGTGCAGTATGGGGAATATGGTGCTCAAGGTCAAGACACTAGATTAACGCTAGGTTTTTTTTAAATGCAAAAAATATATGCATGCATATAAACTCATAAAACATTGCGTGTCTTGACATATTATGTAGATGCTATACGGGATATTTGGTCTATATTTTTAATATATACCCAACCGATAATTGTGAACTTCGTGGGAGACCAGTGTACAAGCAAAGTTATGTTGGCTATGTTAAATGAATTCCCTTCTCAGTGCCAAGTGAGCGACATATAATTCATTTTTTGTTACAGGCTAATGACTAATGTTAGCTTTCATTACAAAAATGCAGGGCCGTCACAAATGATGACCACTGAAAGATATATCAATGGTTTGAAATGAAATGATGAAGTGTGATAGGGACATAGCGTCTGTTGGACCAGCTGCCACTGGGACTTGATCAGACCTCCAGTCAATTATTCAGCACACAGCATGTTCACAAAGAGTTTAGCATAAACTGGGAGACTGTTGACTCTCAGCGGGGGAGCCAGTGAAGTGTATCTAAGAAATTAAAACCACCAGAAAATCAGAGGGTGAGGAAACAGATGAATGAAAGAAATCAGGGCCAAGTGATGAATCTGTTTGACTTTCACAGATATAAGCATTATCAACTTCTCATTGATACACAGAGAATTTACAGGCAGAATGAGTGGTCTCAGACTCAAACAGGTCGCCCACGAACCACCCACAGTCCTTTCACTGATGGGTTGGTGCATTTTGCACAAAAAAATGGCATTCATAGCTGAAATCGACTGTTTTAGTATGACTTACCGTAGTATAACTAACTTTAGAATACAGTACACAGGTTTTTATTCATCCAAGGTAATTATTTCACTTAAATGGGTTACCCAATAAAAAAGTATTATCATTTAAGTCAATGGAGTCTAATGTTGTTTGGTTACCAACGTTCTTCAAAATATCTTATTTTGTGTTCTGCGAATGAAATAAAGTCATACAGGTTTGGAATAACAGTTACTTATGGTACCAAAAGCTGGTGTACATAACTCACTAGACCTAAAGTTGCATAAGATTGTACACACAGACTGTTATATGTAAATGAAGCAAAGTTATGGACTCAGGTCCTAGTCATTCTGCCGGAGGCCTCACTTGGAATCTTGTTCAACTTTGCATATAATTATCAATCATGATATTAGCTCTTTGTAGTGCTGTGTGTTCCACCTCTCACCCGGTGGAGGAGACACTGGGCCAGATGAACCTTTGAGAGTTATTGCTTGCTAGATATTAATTTGTCTAAATCAAGGACAAGGCTATCCAAAGGAGCCGTAGACCTTCACTCATACCCGTCATCAGTCTGGCTCCCTTTCCACGCTAATAAATCAATCAATGAATCAATGGGCTGCGAAAGAGTCACTACAGCAAAAAATAAAAAGCCCTACAACAGTCAGACAGCTCACCATATGCTGCACCATATCTAGAACATGATATTGATGAATCACATGGGTGCACACCAACACAACCTTTAACACAAGATAAAAATAAACAATTAGGGCAAAAAGGCCACATATGCAAGGAATTTAGTGCACGATTTGTAAAAATTCATAAAATGTGCCATACAGCTCCTTTTAGATTAAATTTGAAGCTGCTCTTTTACGATGAAAGTAAATGTTGACCATGCTTTTAATATGCCAGTGAAAGTAGTCTCTTGTGACATCCATTTATTTCTTTTAAGTCATCCTGAGCCATGCAATATAGCCTAATGTAGGAAAAAAACTAACATTCACATAATGCACAAGTAGTTGGGCTCCAAGAGGAAATGTCATTGCTTTAATTTAATTGTCCGTTCTGTTCCATTTAAAGGTGCTGTGTGTAATTTTTTGGAGGATCCGTTGACAGAAATGCAATATAATATACATATCGACGTCTTCAGAGGTATAAAGATCTTAGAGAATGAAGCGTTATATTTTTATTACCTTAGAATGAGCAATTTCTATCTACATAGACCAATTCTCCATGTTGTTTCTACGGTAGCCCTAAACAGACAAACTGCTGAGACAATTTTTCAAATACATTAAAAGTTCGGAGCTGTACAAATGAATGTAGATATAGGTGGAATAATTTGTATTTGGGTAAATTAAAAAATATTTGAGCCCATATTAAAATATATACAATAATATCGACTTTTGAGTGCAGACTTAGCAAATCTGAGCTTAGTTTAGAGCTAGCTAGCTGTGCCTTGTTATCAAAAGCGCGTCTCGAGACCATCGCATTCTTTGCTGCGCTTTTTTAAAACCATTCCTGAGTGCAGCGTCTTGTGTTTTTGGAAGCCAAGCTGCATTCTGTGTGAACACTCCCTTGTGGTCTACCACGGATCTGTATCTCTTGTAGGAAAAAGCATCACAACGCTTTTTATTGAGATAAACTCTCTGGCAAATCACAAAAGGCTTGTGCCGAAGATCTAACCTACAGTATATGGAAGTCTAAGAACATCGAAACAATGTCTCAGATGCGATTTTTCCCCAAAGAAAAGTGCTAGATCAGTACTTAAGCACGATGAACGGGGACGTGCGAACACAATGAAGGTGGTCTATACGAAAACAGAAAGAAAAAGCCCCCAAAGACAAACTCGATATTTGCAGAGGTTACTAAAGACAGGGAACACATCCAGGAACAGCAGAGAACAGAAGAAGAGACTCCGTAATCGGCCTGGAGATCATGTCAGTGTGTTTTATCAGCCTGACTGCTCTGTGAATCAGCCATTGTGCCTCTGCTTAGGTGATAAATACACAAGCAAGGGGTCTACCATACAAGATAGGACTCATTGTTAGGGGATCTCAGCCTGTATTTCACTGGGCAGGTTTTGCTTGTGATGGATGAGGTGGGCCTAAGCCATATTTCTCACACTGTCTTGTCCCTGGCACGGGCGTTGAAGCTGAGGGAACATAGGGTATAGGGTATTCTGGGATAGAATGTCAAATGAACCTTTGCGATCAGTAAAGTTCATTCTGTAGATACCAACAAACAGAAAGTAATCAATACAAACAACAAGTGTTATATCATTTGGCATTTTCTGTATCAACTGATCAGAATTTTCATGAATAGGGTACAAGACAGTATTTACTAACAGGGAAACCGTTTGTACAAGAAAAGTGTAATTTTTTAAAAGTTAAATACATTCTTCAATCCCATCTTAAAGGGACAGTTCACCAAATAATGAAAATTCTATCATTGATTATTTACTCTCATGTCATTTAAAACATGTGTATGACTCTTTCTGCTGTGGATCACAAAAATATATTTTGAGAAATGTCTCAATGATTTTGTGCCCATACAGTGGAATTCAATGGGGGCCAGTGTTGTTCAGTTTCCAACGTTCTTCAAAATATCTTTTGTGTTCTGCAAAAGAAAGAAAGTCATACAGGTTTGGAATGATGGTGGGGTGTACAATTTTTCAGTTTGTTATGTTGTTTAAACCGTTTCATAGGTTTCACATTCATTCTATTCCACCGTTCCACAATACAGAACTCCTTGATCTTCCTTAGTCACCAATGGCATAGCACAGAAGCAAGGCGATCTGAATTAGGCATATACGTTTACCCTCACTGAAACCTCAGAGGACAAAAAAGGAATGTGATATGAATGGATGGAACAGTTCTACAAATTAGGTGTGTTTTTTAGGTGTGTCATAAAGCACACAGGGGTGTTCGCTACCCTCGGGCTGTCTCTGATGAGCGTGTGAGAGAGCCGGAATCCTGCAGTGTTGTCGAACAGCAGTTCATGCATTAACCATCTCCTGATGAGCATGTGAAGGCGGCACCGCTGCTTCCAAACCCTATACAGCTGTTACCTTTTATTTCCTCCTAACTACGAAGTTCATTCACTCCTGGAAGAAGCGATTAAAATATGAAACCCTTCTGTGGCCTTCACAGGTTTTCCTTCCTTGAATGCTGTAAGTAAATGATTAAAGAATAGAATAGCTTTTTGGACTAGTAAAGCACTGAATGGCTTACAAGGTCAGCTTTTCTTAAAGGGAAAATATCATTAAATATTGGATTGCTCTAGATCTTCTAAATTTAAACAGTTGGATGCAAGGTTATTTTAGTTTACTAAAATTACAATTTTGAAAACGTTTCTGTTCATTGAAATCAAATCAAATATTGACCAAAACAAATGATTGGGAAAAACTTAACTAAAGGAAAAATGTAAATGTTGCCTCAAAAATAAACTGAAATAAGTTTAAAGCACTAAAATGATAATAATAAACAAAAAATAAAATAAAAATTGATTCATCTTTTAAAGCCACATTAAACAAATAAATTCTAAAATGACAAAAGCGTACACCAAAATTGCTAAAACTGTAACTAAAATTAACATAAAAACTAACAATCTAAAAATAAGATAATTTGAAAAATTAATAAAACTAAATAAAACTATAATAACTATTGTTTGATGTATGTCAACATACTCAAAAAGTCCTCTGTGCTTTGTGATGTAACAGTATGAATGCATTTATGTGTGACATTTGTAACTGAACATCTATTCAGTGTCTTTTACCTCTTAAAGGTACAGTAGCCAAAAAACATTAATTCGAGCGGGAGGGTGGAAACAAACTAAAACTTGAATTTTGTGGTGTGAAAACTAAGTAGTTCTACCAGAAAGACTCGGGAGGCAAGATTATGTGACAATGAACATTTATTTAGACAACTGGTCATCGACAATGTCGAAACTGGTAAAGTATATAGTTCTTTGGCGTAGGCCCCGTCCATAGCTTGCATCCAGAGGGTCAAGGATTCCTGCACTTCCTGCCTGATGATGAAGGCAGGGGCACAGCCAACCCCCTTTGTGTTAATAGATGGGGGCCAACCTGGTGGTGGTGGGGGGGGATGGGGGTAAAATCCAGAGGCTTCAACTGCGAACGCAAACAGAGAGTAAGTGGCGATCTTATATACTACAAGGGTTGGATGACAGTTGGTTAGATGTTAATTGTATAGGTCTATACGTAGTAGGTGACGTGATATTGAGTCTTCCCGGCAGAACTTGCGCTGAAGCTTACATTTATCAGTGGAAATTTTCAAATAAAAAAAGTATGATATTCATTTTAGATTGTGGATTGTGGGATTTAAACTGGACTGAAATCATAAATACACACAAATTTGCTATATGACTGAAGCAAAATATGAGACTGAAATACTAAAGGGATAGTTCACCCAAAAATAAAAAAATATTTTATCATTCACCCTCATGTCATTCCAAACCTATGACTTTCTTTTGCGTCACACCTGCATTTTATTCTTTCTCTCTCTTTCTCTCACACGCCATGTATTTGTGCAAATTAATTTCTAAATAAGGCACAATAAGCGTTACAGCAAATATTGTCTAACTAGGAGTCAACCCCTCACAGCACTTTGATTGGCAATTATGATCATTTTTTTAATTGCCGCATGCTCAAGGGAGGGTTTAAATCTTGACTTTGGCACCAACACCACAACTTTTTGTGTACTTAAAAAGAAAAATAGCATCACCGCACTGTCCTACAGAGGCCATTACAACTGGTAGCACAGCTGCCGGAGAGGCACGTGAGCAATGGCTTTGGGACCTGGCCATCCATCACCATCCTTTTTCCCTCCCTTTTTTTATTTCCTTTTTTTTCTCTTTCATAAGAGAATTCATCAGGCAGGTTTGGCCCGAGGTCACTGTCTCATGCAGGTAATCTCAGCTGGGCTGCAGCACGGTGGTGCTGGGTCAGGACTTTACAGCATCTTTGCTCATATTGTTGACCTGGATGGGGGAAAAGGAATGTTCATGCAAAGGTTTACTGATTTTTGGGAGCACAGGAGAATGGTATCTCAAATGCTGGTGTAGAACACTAAAGTGTACTTTTTTGTATTTTTGCCTATGGATAATATTATACAGTATAGAAAGTTTATGCCTTACACATTGAGTGATAGTTGTATTCTTCTTCAAATCAGAAACTAAAAAAAGGTTCTTAAAAGGCTTTTTATTTACACATCCGGGATTCCGTCAAATTTTCACAATTGTTGTCACATGATATGAATTCACCCTTGGAACAGAGCGAAATGCTATTTTTTCTTATGAGCTTGTGCTCACGGTCTGCTGCATTTGCTTGCATATGAAAGGAAGTCAATATAGCAAAGTCTTGTTTGGCATTATTCCCCGCCCCCTTTTGACATAGTTTGGGCAAACAGGAAGTCCCTGCTCAAACTTATGGCATTGGCTTAGCTACACTGTAACTTGACGTGTCAGCAATAGAAATACAATGACAAAAAAGTTGACGTGTCAGATCTCTCACTAAAACATACAACGATGTCATGAAATTGCCACAAAGTCACGGTGTTTACAATTTTCAGGAAGTCAAAAAAACTCCTCACTTGTTGCCACAACACATTAATCAGAAAGTATTCCAGCATGGAAAAAATGAGAGACATCACCTTTAAGAATGACAAATTGTTATTCCATCCAATGATGAGTTTTCTGGCTTCATCTCTGGTTCTTGCTCATTAGAACAGATGTGTCTCTCTTCTACTATCTTTTATAATGGGATACCTTGGTTGCAGAAGTCATTGTACTCTTCTCTCCTCGGTACTCTGTAAACAGATGACAGATTCAGATGACAGATTGCCAATCACAACGCAACGTAAATGGAAGAGCTTGTCAATGTCAAACAGAAACAACACATCTGTTACTCATCAGCCCAAAGGTAGAATGAGAGGGACTCATCCCGCTTTATCAGATGCCACAAACTTTATCTTGAGATGATGGAATAGTGGTTTACTCCCTAAGGGTCTGACCTACAAATGGAAACAATGCATAGATGGCAGGTGAGATTACTGAATGCGTTGTTGTGACGTACTTACACAAGCAAATACACAAGGCCATTCTCTCATAGCATTCAATAAAGCACCAAGCATAGCCTGTGTTTGTTTATTTGCAGGACTATGTTAACCTAGTGTCATACTTTGTATCTCATTTAGATTTTATACTATAAATCCAAAAAGTTGTATATGTGAATGCAAAGAGAATGTTTAGTGAAACGGGATGAATATTTGGATAAACCACCAGACAGCTGATAGTCTCTTTCCCACGTGTGATGCCTGCCAGGTGCTAAAGCTGAAGATGTAAGTAATAATCACACTGAGATCGAATCGTCTTCCTGCATGCTTGCATTTCCGTTTTCTTGCATGCACACCTATTTAAACAGAAGTAAGTATCAAGTCAAGTGAAATCTAGTGAACTTCCTGACTATGACAGGCCATTGCACATAGTCATTTACTAAATAGATGCTTTGAACTTTACAGTTTATTATGATAGTTAATAACTCATTTAACAAAAACCGACATACTGATAAAACGTATAGGTTAAAGTTGCTTTGGATAGAAGTGTCTGCCAAATGCATGAATGGGAATGTAAATTTAACATAGACACTAAATCAATAAAGTTTTTATCAACTGGCTTGCAATAACTTGTAGAGAAATCCATGGATCTTTACACAGTAGTGTGCACTTTTATATTTGTTATACTCGTGTACACAGCGAATACATCTTGTTTATACAGTTTTATTATTTATTGTCTGCCTTGTTTACGCAGTCAGGTCAACAGAGCAGCTACATTTCAATTCCTTTCATATTCCGTGAAGGAGCAATGACAGTAACCCCTGACTTGAGTTCAAAAATATTTCATGGGACACGTCAGTTCCAATTTTTTTGTGATAAATTCAATGCGGAATGAAATAAAGTGAATTATTTTTCATGTTGGTTCTAGTGAAAACAACAGAGCCATCAGATGTAAGCAAAGTTTTATAGGTGGGGCCCTTGCCAGCGTAGTCAATCATGTAAAGTATTTTGGCAGTGATGACAGAAAGCAGAGAGAAGCTAGACCCAGTGTATCTCATTCACTGTGCTGTCGTGCACAAGAGCAGGACACCCACATCCATCAAATCTCTCGATACTGCTGTTTGCAAATAACATCAGGGCAGGCGGGAGGGTCTTACAGTACGACTCAAGAGGACAATTTATTCCCACACAGTGAATCCTACCAGGAAGTATTTGGACACATTTGAAAATGTTACTGCATTAAATAACAAAATACTAAGTGGCATCTGCAAGATCTTTTCTTAGTCATTTCTGCAACTATATTTAACCGATTGAAGCCAAAATGATTTGTATTATGTATCAAGTCAGTTATTTGTTATGTTTACAATAGTGAGCAAAAGTTTGGATTTCTAGGGGAAATTAAACCCACAAAATATTTGCAACAAAATGGAGAAGGCACTAAACTTTGAAGGTATTTATTGAACAAAATTATTTGTCAAAGAGGCAAACTAGCATATCTGGGAAATATGGGTTTTATTCAAATATACAAAAAATGCAAACAAAAACAGAAAAGCCTGTGAATATATTGACTGCAATTTTAGCTGTTATTAATATTTGTTGATCCTCTTGTGTAGTACTGTTTTGTGAATGTTTAATGTTTTGGGACTGTAAGCTTTACTAATGCATTGTCATTTTTTGTCAAGCCTCCTTAAAGGTCCAATGTGCAATATTTTGGAAATGCAGAAATGCAATATAACATACATAACTATTTTCAGAGGTGTATAAAGACCTTACATAATGAAGCGTTATGTTTTTATTACCTCAGAATGAGCTATTTCTGTCCGCATACACCGTGGGTCCCCTTGCATGGAATCCGCCATGTTGTTTCTACAGTAGCCCTAAACGGACAAAGTGCTCTAACAGAGCGCGTTTCGTAAATACATTATCTCCTTCGGCAAAGAAGCGAAAACGTGACGACGTGTCAGCCGCCGTAGCTTATCGAAAGGGACGGGTCGAGCAATTCGCAACCTCACTGCTAGATGCCGCTAAATTTAATTCACTGGACCTTTAAATTCATCTCACAGCTGAGCTTCAGTTTACATTCCAAATACAAATATGCAACATATATACAAGTTTTTAATACATCTTTACTAATATACTTCAATAAAACACGAATATGTTAGTTTACCAAAGTTTGATACAAATTTTGTCTGGGTGCTCTTGTAGAGCAACCACTGGTGTTGTATTTTATTATCTAATACAAAGACATACAATCATTTTTAAGTTCGACTTTAAGCGTCCGACTTTGTGGACCGTTGTAGTTTCGCTTTAACTGTATATTTAATCATTTACAATAAAAAAACGTAATATTAATATTGAATCTTAAAGAAAGGATCCCAATATTTGTACAGATAACATCAAGCTGGAATTGATCTTCTGTGTTTTACATTCAGACAGCTGTAAACGATGTTTTTTCATCATCTCATTCCAAGTATCAGCACTGTCATGGGATAGCCTACAGCTCCAAGAATGGAGCATCATAAAACAATAAGACGCCCACCCAAGGTCTTGAATTTATGAACTGTAGGATCATTACTGAGGCAACCTCAGCAAACTAAACCAGCAAAGAATCAAGGTTTCTCATCAACTTCTTGAAGAGTCATATCATGGCACAGTGATTTTGGTACCAAAGGTTCTGCAGGGCTTTATCACTGTCCGTTGTGCTTAGCATTTATATTTTCATCCTATCAAACTATATTGAAATCCTCTGAACTGCAACAGCCCGCTTAATGTGCTTTTTGTGTGCATCATAATTTGTAGATTACATTTATATTTAAATCCAAAGTGATATCCAGTGGATTACATTTCTGTTCAGCATGTGTGTTCCCTGAACACAACCCACAACTATCTGATAATCCTTTAACATGACAAGGTGCATTTCCACTGACAAATGATGCTAATTTGAGGTGACGCGACAGCTTTAGAATGTTTAGGAGGGATACACACGTGTATTTGCGAGATGCACGCGACAGTCGCCCTGACATTGACAAATAGGACTAATCTACACGGGGCTATTATTTACATATTTATGTTTCGACTTTGTCCTGCTATTTCTTCAGGATTAAATGAGCTTCCATTATCAACTACCGTTTCGGTGGGGAGAGCATTAATAAAATAATGCTTTGTAGTGAGTCTGGAGTCCTGATTTCTCCCTGGTGTGCATTATTTATCACCTGTCACTGTGTTAAATGCAAATCTTCAATGAACCTGGCTTTGCCTATGAGTCACAGCACCGGGGGTGGGGGGGGGGTGGGTGCATTAACCCCAAAATGGATTTGATATGGTTGCACAAGATCAGCACTATTTCCTCAGACTACACCTCCACAGCAATCATATAACACGCACACATGTACAGTATGTGCGACGTATTAAAAATGAAACCATGTTCATATAAAGGTTTTATTGCTTTCTGTGTTTTTTTGTGTTTCTTGTGTGTCATACCTTATTAGAACAGAAGTGTCTTCCTTCCCAGCGTGGTACGGAGTAAAAGACTTTGATAATGAGGATTAGTTTGTATCATTGGTGGCACGTCTGCTGACTAAGGGAGCGCCAAACAGCTCCTCGGGGACAATGTTCAGTCTGTCTTACCCAAAGTAGTAAAACAACCAGATGAGAATATAATCTGACAGAGATTCAACACTAACATAATGTGAAAAACAAACAGTAGCTGTAGTGTTCAAACGGAGGAACACACGGATCTGAAGCAGTCGCATGAAAACAGTTTGAACAGCAGTTGGAGTTTGATAAATGAATGTTGTGGTTAATTTTGGTATATGACAATTACATTTACACGATTCATTTTTGGTATAATAGCACTAAATGCAGCCAAAGAAAAGGACCAAACATAATTTGAAATGTTATTGTTCATAAATAATGTCTGTAAGTGAGTGTTCTTTGAACAAAAAAAATAAAACTGCCTCGGGTTAAGACATAGTATGGCATCCAGTATCTGACAGCTACAGAAGTTGTGTCTGTTTATAGCCTCCTGCACATATAGAAAAATCTGATCCTCCTCATGGCATGAGGTAAAGCTGCTCTTTTTGTTGCATATCATTATTGTGGTTTTACTCTTCTCACCTGAACAGCAGATACATATCAATTATTGGAACAGTAATTCATTGAACACAAAATAAGATATTTTGAAGAACGTTGGACCCCATAGACTTCCATTGTATGAACACAAAACAACTATTTCTCAAAACATCTTTTTGTGTTCTACAGAAAAAAGAGTCATATACAGGTCTCCAGGAACATAAAGCTGAATAAATGAAACAGTTGCTTTAAGAATATATCTTTCATGTTCCCGTTTTACATGTTACACTACATAGTTCGATTAATGGCATATGTCATTACGTCCCTAAGCGACGCCGTTCGACGTTCCCTCCATAATTTCATGCATCAACAAACAGTTCGTCTTCGCCATGGTACCACATACAGTTTTTGGTGTTTCATTTATTTTCTAGAATTGTTGGCATCTTTCTTGTTTCCCGTTCGGACCAAAAATGTGTTTTCTTGCTTGAAGCCATGTTGTTTGCCGTAAAACAAAACGGCTGTCGACTGCCGTGCGTGTGTGTGTGTAACCTGTCGCAAAGTGCCGCGAAAGCTCCTACGCGCCGGTAATAGTGCGATTAAACTGTGTACATGTCTATACCGCACTTCGATAATGCGACTAAAATAGGAGTACTCCACCCGTCTTAATTCGATTTGTGTTCACTACGATTATGAGTTTAGACGGGTTAAGCTAATCAAAAAGCTCTGTTTACATGCTCCATTCTTAATCAGAGTATTGTCTTAATCTTGTTAATATCGGATTATTGTTGTCCATGTAAACGTGGTCAGTGAGACATTATTACGGACAAACAGATAAAGAACAAGCTTTATGCCTGTTTTTAGCTTTCCTCTAAGTTGACTCGAGCATCACACCTCCTATAAAAACAAGCTGTCTATGTAAAGCACACCACTAATTGCATTAAGAGAGCAATATGTAGTTATATAACTGGAAAATATCCCACAGCTCATTATACACTGTTTTGTTGAATAAATGAGGTCATTATGCAGACAAATGACAGCTTTCAGCATTCAAGTGAGGTGATATGCTGTATCTAAAAACCTCTTTGGTTGACTCTTCATACTGTCACTTTGCAAAGACAATGTAAATACTGCTTATAAATATCATCCTAACACTTTTTTCACACTTTGTAATGTACTTTAATTATTACCTTTTTTCATTAAGCAGATGCTTTCATCCAAAGCGACTTACAAATGACAGAGCATTTAACATTAAGTCAATGACGTTAAATGAAGAAATTTATTGATTTATCTTTATCTCTATGATTATTGACACATGTCCTGCATTGTCAATGATCAGTAAATTAAGATATGGGTTCTTATCTATAGACTAGCATCGGGTCATTATGTTGATATTCTGGTTTGACCATTTTCTGGTGGTAGAACACAAGTTATATATGCAAACCTGGACATTTACAGTTATTACAGCAGATTTATGACAGTTCCATCAACAGACATGCAGCGCTGTACCTGAAGTGTATGAAAACATGAGACACTAATTAGTTTTCAATGCCACTTCATTGTGAATAGACGCAATACTGATGGGCATTTGTGTGAACCTAAAGCTGTTACATGTATTTGTATATTTACAGTGGCTATCGCACATTTACTCTGACGAGTACTTGACAAATAACACCATTAAGAGGGAAAAATGTCAGTTTCAGGTACCTAATGATCTAAAAAAAAAAAAAGAAACGACTTCATCACGTTTCAACAGCTGAAAAATAAAAAAACAATGAATAAAATGCTGATCAGCAGCCTCAAGACTCTGCATTTAATTCAGTCCTAAGTGTTAACAGCTTCATTAAATATTAAGTTTGATATGTTTTCACAAAAACAGTAACTGCGACTCTGAACTGTGTAATGAACATCAGGGGAAACAGAAGTGCCACTTCACATTCCTTCTGTTTCATGAGATGCTACTGTTATGTCTCAGAAAAATATTTGGTCGCCTTGGAATTATGAGGTTTTGGCTGAAATTTTTGTCAAAACTGAGTTATTCAGATATTCTTATTCTGAGACAATTTATTTACGTTATGTGATGTTCTCTCTTTACATTGTGTATATTTTGGGACTCTTTTTAGAAAACAAAAAGGTTCAGAAGTCAACTGGAAGGCAAAACATGAAGCTCAATAACTCAAAACTGCTCAGAATGCAATACTTCCAAGGCGCCAACTTGTGTGATGTTATGGATTCAGAGTAAACCCACAACAATTTGTAATTATTAGGTTATTTTTATGAATACAAATACGTTTTAGTACAATATTTTCTCCTCAGTGACATTTCGGTTTAGAAGTAGATCTACATTGTTGCTTTTTTCTAAAAATTGTATGGGTATAATTCATATTATATAAATTCATATGAAATTGCAACTTTATTTCCCCATGAGATCAGGTTGGTAAGTCACACACTGGCAGCTTGTCACAGATGTCCTATACCGGCATAAACAAAACATACTGTGAAACTCATTCATCATCAGTTTTCTCATGAAAGTGAAAATGATGCAAGGGCTTTTAAGTCATTACGAACTTTTTTAAAATGTATGCGCCATCATAATCTTTATTAAAGACTATCCATCCAATCGATTCCCCTAAGGACAAACGAAGTCCCGCCCTATTGTTTTCTCATTACAGAAGCCGTTTCACTCAGATATAAGTCACACACAAGAAAAAAACACCATTGCAACTTCAGTGTCATGCTCACTAAGCATTTTTAAAAGAAAGCTTGGGATTTTAAATATGTTGTTTACACATGCTACTGTAAAATGTGCAGAAACAAATGTGTTTCTTGTCATTTTCAATTCTGAATTCAAGAGTTGAATTCGGTCCCTGTACCAGGTTGAACTTTTACAATGGATGAGGTCATTATGTTTTAATTTTCAGTTCCTCATAAAGTTGAGCGGCTGCCGGCTAGCACTCATAAACGGGGGGACGCTAGCACAGTAAATCAAGGAGAGACGTTAAATATATATTAAATAGTGCACTCCAAGGTCCATGGCACAGTAATATCAATAAAATGCCACGGTCAGTCATATGTTCATGCATAGAGTCAAGTGCAAGGGCTTGTTCGTAAAAGGACTCCATCCATTTTCATTCAGGATTTGGATAATGTGAACACACATGAACCAGATATGAATACAGTCTAAATATGGCTGACGCTATATCCATCTTAATCTGATTTTTTTTAAATTTTCTCTTCATTTCTGCCTTCCACTAATAAAAACTGATGTTATCTAAATCTCTCTCATGTGAATGTACAATAAGACTTGTTTGGATTTGGATGAGTAACTTTTGGAAAACGTTTAAAAACACCAGCACTGTATGTGGATGGAGAGCATTCGAAATTCATCTGGATTAATGTGATCATAGCCTAAATACTTGTACACACCGGGATGATAATCGCACGCGCTTATCGCCAGCGTTTTTTAAGATGTTTTTCAACGTTCATAACCAAGCAATTTTCACTGGCGATGAGTTGAGTGAATGTGCAAATTCACTCCCTGACATAGATACCCCGGTACACAAGGTGGTGCTGCGCAACTTTATGCTTCTGACACTCGCTTGCCACAGAGAAGAAGAATTCATCTTGCGTCCTCTTCGTCAATGTGTGCTTCGTCCGTTTTGAGCTTGAGCGCCACCAAGTCGTGTTTTACTGTAACTTCAGCAGCTCCAGGCACGTGAACAAAAACGCCAATCTCATTGGTTGGCCAATTTTTAACGTGTCGCGTCAAAAAAAAAACGAATTAAAAAATATTACGCTTTTTCACCTGCTGATTTGCGCGTCGATGTGCACACTCACATTGGCGCCCATTGTTTAGTCACGAGGCGTTAAACGTCGATGATAAACGCGCGCGATTATCGTCCCGGTGTGGACAAGCCTTTACGAATCAAAGACAGGAGTTGGTTTGATTCATTTCTTAAACTCAAATCTGTGGTGCTGGCCTTAGATTCAAGTGACTTGAAAAGTACCAGGCTTACCTTCATGCAAGTCTCAATTACCGATCATTCTCTGAAGCGTCTATAAAAGCTATTACTCAAAAACATCTCTGTTGGCAGGCTTTGTGCTCATGACACCTGTAACCCTTTTCACATTAATGCAATACTTCATCTTCACAACTTTGACGTCACCCGGCTTTAAAGGCAAAATGACATTTCTCTTGAAATCAACAGTAGCTGTCATCACTGATTAATGATTCACATAAGAAAGGAAAATTATTTTATTGGAATAAAATCAAACAGGTGTTTGCTCAATGTAAAACTCAATGTAACAAATGACTCATGCTGCCTTAATGAATCGATATAGCTCACGCATCTGCTGCATGTACGACTATCAAGCTATTTCAGAGTTACCAATGTTTTAATTGCAGCGATACAGTGAGTGAGTAAATGCTAACATTGTGTTAAGAGGACATTCAGAATCAAAACAACAAATTGGATCATTTTCTATTGATGACATGAAGCATGAGACGTTAGATGACAATAACAAATAAATAAATAATATAAAAGTTAATCAGACATTAATGTATACTGTAGCTCTTACCTACAAGAAAAAAACTGTTTTAAAATTGTATGACCTTTCTTATTAAACTACAACACACAGAACGCTAATCCTTCATTCTGACAAATATACCACTAATAAAGCCAGATGACAAGCAAATAAAACATATCACTATCATTATGTTCTTAATTGAACCGTAACAAAAATACTTCATTAATATATACAGGGGAAAAAATGAACTGCACTCAAAAGTCAAGTTGTGTGATAAGGACGAATCTCACCCTGGGCTCAGATGAGGAGTCAGTGATATATAGAGCATAAAGAAAGCTGCTAATTAAAATCCATACTCTTAATGAGCTTTCAGACACCAATTGCTTAACATGATTACAAAAGATAAAGGTGGTAAATCAAGCTTGTTTTAATTAAGTCTAAGATTTCCTTCCCTGTGAAGATAAAGAAAAGGTGCCATTAGCTCTGCATGCTCTGTTTTATGGACCTTCTATTGATTCACAATTATGTAAGTGTAATTCTTTTAAACAAATCACATTAACATTTAATGCAACCAGACACCACCGGCTAAAGAGAAAAAAGGTGCATTGTATTGAAACGCTTTTGGGTATATGAAATGGCCAATTTACATGTTTTACTCCTTTAAAACAATCAAATCAAGTGAATGTAGCAGTTGGGAGTCTGTTAATACAATTTCCGTCTATTCATTATGATATGGAGGTAACTCCTGCTGATGATGAATGGAAGACTGTGAATACATTCGAACACTGCCACTGCTTTGCAGAAATGAAATAAGCCAAGAAAATAAAACATCTTTCCAGCTGAGCCAGTTACACAATGTATGACTGTTCTGTTTCTATTCAACTCAAAATCAACAAATGTTTTATGAGGGTTTTTTTTCTTTTTAGCTGCTGCGCTATGAGCTGCCATAGTTGAATCCAGCAGAATATACTGCAGAAAATGTACACTTTAAAAACTGTTGTGTTAAAAACAACACAGTCTGTCCTTAACTAAACACATCTCTCGTCTAGTTAAGTACAACACATTTTGTGTTACTTTTAACTCCACCTTGAGTTGTCCCTTTTATTTATTTAACATAAAATCTTCACAAAATGACTCATAATGTTTTTTAAAGGCGCCATTCCCCGTGATGCCAATTTTCAAACTTTAGTTAGTGTGTAATGTTGCTGTTAGAGCATAAATAAAATCTGCAAAATGATAAAGCTCAAAGTTCAATGCCAAGCGAGATATTGTCTTTAACAGAATTCGCATTTTAAGGACTACAGAGAACGGCTGGAATTGGACTACAGCCCTTTACTTCCCTTGTACATGATGTCACTATTCCGAGTTTTTGAATAACCTCCGCCCAAAGGAATACACCGAAAAAGGGGCGAGGCCTTCCTTAGAGAAGAGGAAGAGTCACTGAAGTAGTGTTTGGTTATCAGAGGTTGTAAACATTTGACTGAGCTACATGCTAAACTACTTTCACTTTCATCACAGTCCTACAGCTGGTAATAAGAATTCCGCTACGCACATTCTAAGATAACCAACGGTCAAATAACAGCTTCCATGACTTTAACATCGGCTGTGAAAGCTGTTCTGTGTAATACACTGATATTGTGTGTGCGCGCATACCTCTAAAACACTTCTATGAAACGTCCTTTGAAGTCCTGCTTGCAAATATCTCCTGGTTAATCTGCTTGTTTTATTATCCAACTTAGGTCCAATATAAACTAACGCTTCTGTTATTAGTGTTAATTAATATAACCGGTCTGACGCCATTCGGTCCGGTGTCGTTTCCCTCGCCATAGTAGGGGAAAAAATTGATCTCTCATGAAGATTGACGTTTGCACGTGCACTAGCAGACATCCGTTACACTTTGATCGATCTGCATGTGTTTAACTGATGAAGTGAAGTTGACGCCATTGTTACTGTTTATTGGAACCAAAGCTTATGAATACACGTGCACTGAGAGGGGGACCGACCAATCACAACAGCTTGAGAAGCGGAAGGTCGCTGATATGGTAAGGGTGGGACATCGTCAGACAAACGCTATAAGCGGGGACCCAATCATGACAGACTGCGTCAGCTTTACCAATCAGAGCGTTTCGGAAGGAGGGTCTTTATACAAACCGGAAAAAGCCGATAATTTTGTTAGAAGACAGACAGCTGTGAACAATAGACTTGAAATATGTGAAATATAAAGGGTTTTTTGAAACTAGAAACATGAACATCCATTGTTAAACAACCAAAAAACACAATCAAAGCTTTGAAAACAGCCAAAGAATGGCCGCTTTAAAAAAACATAATGTGTTAAAAACATGTCTTATTAATAACAGATCCTTTTTGATAGTGTATATTCTGGGATAATGTACACTGAACCAGCTTTACTACAACTTACCAAATCCATAAAATACATTAAATATTGATTAGAGTTGAAATGATTTTATTTGCTTGCTTGTACAGACCCCAGAGTGAAAAGAAAAAGAGCAGTTATTGTTTAGAAAGACAACAACAGACAACACTTTTTATTCAGATCGTCAACTACTGCAACTGACCAATCAGAAAAAAAAGTATTTTAGAGATCAGAGTTTCAAAATAAAGTTCACCCAAAAAATAAAATTCTGTCATGATTTACTCAACCTCAAGTTGTTCCAAACCTGTATACATTTCTTTGTTTGGTTGAACACAAAGAAAGATATTTGGAGAAATGTTAGCAAATGAGATTTCTGGGGCACCATTAACTGCAAAAAAGAACTATTGTACATCTTTTTTGTTCAGTTGAATACAAAAGAAAACATTTTGAAGAATTTCGGAAAATAAACAGTTCTGGGCCACTTTCAATGGTGCACCAGAAATCTCAGTTGAAATCTTTGTATTCAACAGAACAAAGAAATGTATACAGGCGGGAACGACTTGAGGTTGAGTAATTCATGACATGAAAAAAGTCATTTTTGGGTGAACTATCCCTTAATAAGGAGTTTTAAATAGCTTTTCTCTAATGTATTGTTTTGCATACAATAGCAGCCCACTAGTTCTGCATTACACACATTTCACCTCATCTCTGTATCTGCATTTGTATTCAGTCACTCACTGATCTCTCTGAAATGTCCCCATAGGAGACAAGTAAATTCTGACATGACTATCCTAGCATTACAGTTCCCATGCCTGCATTTACACTACTCACGCAAAGATTTTTCTACTTAAGAAATAATAATGCAGCATTCGTGAATGAGGTAAATATCTCAAATGTTCTTCTGCATGTGCTGACCATGAATAGACCACTCTAGTACACAGACAAAGAGATCCCTGCATCCCTGCTGTACCTACATCTTTTCTTAGAGCTCCAGATAAGAGAAGCAAACAGTATGATTAGATTTGATTGAAGCACCCAGAACATGTATTTGTAGATTCTGTAATCAACATTTGAATTGCAGTGACTGCAGTTCAAATAAAACGTCACCATGGATACGAGAAGTGTTTTCCCTTGTTTTCCACTTTTAGGGTAGCCTACAATTGTCCTGGTGAGAAAATAAATTAGGACCCATATCTTTAAAAGATACAATTATAGTGTTTCTGACTTGATAAAACATTTGGAGCTGCTGAGAGGCGATTGGACTAAACATGAACCGGACCTCCAAGTCATTTTGCTCATATGCTGTTGCATCGGAACAGATTTTAGTGGGTGTCTTCACACGGTTGTTTCCAATAAAACTTTGGATAAAGAACAGTTTGTCTTAATAGACCTGGCATTAAACTACAAAATGTTCTGCGTTTCACGCCATTATGGATTAACATTTTGTTATAGATTTTTCTTTTGGGTTCAAGCAATACAATTACCTTCAGCAGCTTGTGTAATGTACACTTCAAAGGCAAAAAACATCTTTCACGAACCACTAGCAAATATAAAATTAAAAGAACTAATAAAAATACATTTCTCGTCTTCAAGTTGTTCCAAATGTGTATACATTTCTTTATTCTAATAAACACAGAGCCTGTGTTTAAGCCTGCTCTCTTGGTCACTTTAATCAGACTGATAAGCTCTTTGCACTACCTCTCATCTGCACTGTTGTATATTTCACTGGTTTGCACTCTATCTGACATTATCTATCTTCTTTCTTTTTATATACACTCACCTAAAGGATTATTAGGAACACCATACTAATACGGTGTTTGACCCCCTTTCGCCTTCAGAACTGCCTTAATTCTACGTGGCATTGATTCAACAAGGTGCTGAAAGCATTCTTTAGAAATGTTGGCCCATATTGATAGGATAGCATCTTGCAGTTGATGGAGATTTGTGGGATGCACATCCAGGGCACGAAGCTCCCGTTCCACCACATCCCAAAGATGTTCTATCGGGTTGAGATCTGGTGACTGTGGGGGCCATTCTAGTACAGTGAACTCATTGTCATGTTCAAGAAACCAATTTGAAATGATTCGAGCTTTGTGACATGGTGCATTATCCTGCTGGAAGTAGCCATTAGAGGATGGGTACATGGTGGTCATAAAGGGATGGACATGGTCAGAAACAATGCTCAGGTAGGCCGTGGCATTTAAACGATGCCCAATTGGCACTAAGGGGCCTAAAGTGTGCCAAGAAAACATCCCCCACACCATTACACCACCACCACCAGCCTGCACAGTGGTAACAAGGCATGATGGATCCATGTTCTCATTCTGTTTACGCCAAATTCTGACTCTACCATTTGAATGTCTCAACAGAAATCGAGACTCATCAGACCAGGCAACATTTTTCCAGTCTTCAACTGTCCAATTTTGGTGAGCTCGTGCAAATTGTAGCCTCTTTTTCCTATTTGTAGTGGAGATGAGTGGTACCCGGTGGGGTCTTCTGCTGTTGTAGCCCATCTGCCTCAAGGTTGTGCGTGTTGTGGCTTCACAAATGCTTTGCTGCATACCTCGGTTGTAACGAGTGGTTATTTCAGTCAAAGTTGCTCTTCTATCAGCTTGAATCAGTCGGCCCATTCTCCTCTGACCTCTAGCATCAACAAGGCATTTTCGCCCACAGGACTGCCGCATACTGGATGTTTTTCCCTTTTCACACCATTCTTTGTAAACCCTAGAAATGGTTGTGCGTGAAAATCCCAGTAACTGAGCAGATTGTGAAATACTCAGACCGGCCCGTCTGGCACCAACAACCATGCCACGCTCAAAATTGCTTAAATCACCTTTCTTTCCCATTCTGACATTCAGTTTGGAGTTCAGGAGATTGTCTTGACCAGGACCACACCCCTAAATGCATTGAAGCAACTGCCATGTGATTGGTTGATTAGATAATTGCATTAATGAGAAATTGAACAGGTGTTCCTAATAATCCTTTAGGTGAGTGTATATCCCTGATTGTAAAGTTGAATTATATATACATACAGTATGTATATACAGTATATAATCTGTATCTATCTGTAATTTTTATATATATTATTCTGTGTTAGTGTTATCTGTATGCACCAAGGGTCTGAGAGTAACGCAATTTCAATCCTCTAAATGTACATGTGGCAGAATTGACAATAAAGCAGACTTTGACTTTTTTGACTTTGACACAAAGATATTTGAAAGAATGCTTGTAACCAAACAGTTCTTGACTACCATAGTAGGAAAAATTGCTTCATAAATTGTTTTGTTCTGTTGAACACACAAGAAGATATTTTGAAGAATGCGGGACAGCAACCAGTTCTGGGGCACATTTGACTATGAATTAAATCCTACTATGGAAGTCAATGGTGGCCATTCTTTTAAATATCTTTCTCTGTGTCCATCGGGGGAAAAAATAGATTTGGAACAATTCGAGGGTGAGTAAATGATGACAGTATTTTTATTTTTGAGCGAACTGTCCCTTTAATAAAGATCAAATATACACATTAGCAACAGCAAGGCTTGGGGGACAGGTTTGTACAAAACATGCCTCATTTACCACAAATCTTCTTATTTACTCAAGTCATCTCAAAAAACAAAAAGAAATCAGTTAAAATAGTGAAATAAGTTACAGAGTTAGTTAGTTATTGCAGAGAATTACATTTACATTTAGTCATTTAACAGATGCTATTATCCAAAGCGACTTACAAATGAGGTAAACAATGGAAGCAATTGGAACAATTACAGGTGGCATTACATGGCCCATTTGTATCCATTAACTGGGATATATTTAGCCATCTCCTACAGTATATTTATCGCTTGTTTTAAGGGAGTAAGAAATCATTTTTCCCATCCTTCTCGATATGATTTAACTCTTGGATTCATCTCCTCCAGTCTACACCTGCTCAGAGATTCAGAGATTTGATCGCCATGAAGAAAACAAATGTTCAAGAGACATCTGTTTGATGCACAGATGGAATAATATAAAGTTTTGTTTATGGTCAGGTCACTGCTAGGTTAGCATGTGCAGTTAAATTGCCAAGCTGCATGTTTACTACAATTATCATCGGCTGCTATTTAAATGATGACAAAAATAAGAAAAAACAAATACCTCTTAGTTTTCGCTATAGCAACAAAAAATTTATAAAACCGCTAAAACATTAATTACTTAGCATGGAGTACAGTAACATATTTTTCAAAAGGCCTACTATGTTTTCTGAATTAGCTTTACTCAAAGTAATGATCTATAATCAGCATAAACCCCAGAATAAATGAATGCAAAGCAGACCAATGATTCACCCAATCGTATTGGTCATGGTAGGGCTGTCACGATAAACCGACCGACGATAAATATCACGTGATTTATGCACAGCTTTTGAGTGAAGTACGGGAAAATGCTGCTGCATCCGAAAGCCAGAGGGCGCTCTCGTGCGGAAGCTCCAAATACGCACTGCAGAAGAAGACCATAACACCTTCTAGAATCTAGGAAATGCCTATGGACGTCTTTTTATCACTGTTACTCAAGCCTCATCAGGTATTTTTATGATAATAAAGTATATTTATAATGATCGTGTTTAACGGGTGTTGCTTTTTCAAGTGCACATTATAAGCGACTCAAACTCGCACTGCTTTTACATCTAGCAGCATTTCCTACTGATCCCAGAGCCGTGCTTCACAGACAAGCTACGCATTAAAAAAATATCGACATATTGCATATCGCAGCCAGTTCGATTACAATAGGATTTGTGCTGAGCAGGTGAGACAGAGAAACCTGGAGAAATGCCAAGAGAGACTTCAAAAGCACTCATTTCACATATAATGGCCTTCCATCTCCATCCGTATTATACGGTGAGAAGATATCAGTCAAGATCAAGACTAGACTAAACGCCTCTCATGAAGTAACTGCCCTGAGGGTGAAAGAGAGATGGGAAATACGTGTGAACCTCAAGGACAGTATAGATGAACTTTTGTACTTCTGCCCATAACTTTAGATGAAAACGCCTCATAATTCACTTATCGTTCATGCACGCTTCATCCGTTTTCAAAAAATCTAATATAGTTTGGATGCATAAAAAATGTCTCCAGTTGTAATTTAATAAAGAGTTCTTGCTCCAGTGAATCCTCTGATTCTCAAGCTTCACAAAATCTTAATTGAAAGTTTTATTTATTATAGAGATACAGTGATGCAGAAACAAGAAAGTATTAGACAGGTAAAGGGATCAGGAGGACATTTTGATTGAAAGTTGCATCGCCCGTGTGGGTACGGAAAGTTCCAAAAACAAAGCACTTATGCCACCATTGCACCATGTTTCTGAAATATTTTAATGAAACAAAGTTCTGACATTGTGAACTTGCATAAAGGGTTAATTCAACATATAATAATATTCGCCATTCACTTCAGCTGACTGAACAAATATCTGCATATGCTTGTCTCCATGGACACCAAATCCATCACCTTTATTAGACAGTATTCTTCCAGCTTCTATCCTCTTCATCTAATTATAAGGAGCTGTACATCTTTTATTAAATATAAAAAAGTGGCGAAAATGGCATTATCGGTTTCGGACAAAATAAAAAATGGGCCGAAATAAAAGCCGAAATATCCGGCGCCCGAGTCTCTCCCTTTAGTGCTCACTCTAGCTGTTATCAAAGGACGATCATGTAAGCGCGCCATAACAAAGACTAAAACGAATAAATATAACAAAAACAGCTCAAAAACAGCGGACAGAAAATGACCGCCTTTATGTTTCTTTATTGTTGCCGATCACGTGCAATGACTCGTGCGTGTTTTAAAACTTTAAACGCAACAAACTCTTCATATGTGAATGATCAGCGGAACGATCTGTCAGTAACTGATGATGTAACTCACATGGACAGTCATCTGGCAATTGCTGATATCACTGAAGCACATTTTAAGCCTGTTTACATGAACAGACTCACTGCCCCTCTGTGTTCTGCATGTTCTGCTTTTATTAAAATGATTGTGCATGTATGAAATTACACGAGGGTGAGTAAATGATGACAAAATTTTCATTTTTGGGTGAACCGTCCCTTTAACATAGACATGCTTAGTATCCGCAGTGCTGTGAAGGTGGATGAGTTTCACTGCGAATTCTCTCCGTTGCATTTCAACTTGTTAGTATTTTCAACATAACGCACCACTATATATTCAACAAAATAAAGGCAAAAAGCTGAAGGATTAACCCACAAAAATGTCAAGCCCACTAGTGCACAATAAAAGAGCACAATAAAAAGAAAAACACTGTGCATGTAAAGTCCCCTAAGATTTATGGTGTAGATGCTACATAAAGTGAAATAGTTTATCTCAGAACTAACACCCATGGAACTCGTGAATGTGACTGCCATTTTTCTTGCCAGAAGTCTCTGTGCATTCTCATTTTGCATTCACTTGACATGCACATTATAGATTCAAGACTGGAAGTCAGATGAAATGTCCTACGCTCTGTTGGGGATTTGTCCTTACTACAGATAAAGTAGGCGCACCTTTGTGGAGTTCTGTCTTTGACAGACAAGCAATGAAAATAACATTTCCACCATGGAAAGAGCGTCCACAATCGATTTCTCCTGATTCAACCAATCTGCAGACAAATGAAAATATATTTGGATGTGGCTTATATACTTTTAATTCCTGTCATAGATTCTTTCCCATTCAAGTTGGTCTAGAAAGTTGACTGTGAGTGATAAAGTGTACAACAGCAAAGGCAGAAACAAGAGTGTGAATTCATACAAACAGGCCAGAGAGAAATGGAAGAGAAAAGAGTTTCTGTGATGGGATGGAGGGCAGAGAATGAGAGCAAGGGTAGTGGCCATCACTTCTGCCCTTTAATCAGTACCATTGTGTCAAAGAAAGAAATGAGCATGGCGGGTCCACACTGGGTGCAATGCAGCACCAGAGACTGGACCGTTTGAAGTTAAAGAGAGAACACACAGAGAAACAGATTAAAGACCGATAAACAAACAAAAAGTTTGTAACAGATGTTAAGTGTATCTGTGTATTATGCTGCTGAATAAACATTACAAATATGACTCTAGTTATAGTCACTTTCTAGTCAATAAAGTAACATGGTGAAAATTATATGCGGCCAAAATGCTTTTCCAGGCAAGTTGGTCCCCTCAGTTGGCAGCAATCTGAGAAACGCTTAGAAACTTCATGCAACAACAGCTTCTATCTACCTCAATGAGGAAATACAGAAAAAAAACGTATTACGCCTGTCCAGGATGCCATACAGTGTATTTACTTAAAAGTAGGTATTTTTTATCTGTTGCAATATCAATCGTTTCATATTTCTTCTAGTCACTTTAATACACGTGACCCGTCTCTTTACTATGGCCTTGAGATTTTAGGAGTTAAGGGCCATTCACATTATAACGATAACTATAAAGATAACTGTAACTATAACTATATTTGCGTCCACACCAGCGGACGATAACAATAACGTTGTTTATTTTAAGCCTGCGCGCTGCAGTGTTCTCAGTCACTAAAATGAATGTAGATGACCTGCTGATGCTTTCGTTTTCATTCCCGAACGTCTTTTCTCCATAATATGACAGCAAAGGCTGGATGCTCTGACTGAAGGCTGTGCACTCATGTCCGGGACGTAAAGCATATATTTTGCCAGCTTGCTGACTCATAAGCGTTACATATATAATATCCCGCCTTAAACACACCGCTTTCCTTTCCTCTGAAAAGCGAGGTGTGCTAAGATTGGCCAGTTAACCAGTGCGTAGTGATTGGTCGAATACTGAAAGCGTGTGACGGAAATGTAACGCCTCTTACCATATTCGGAACATCATGTTCCCAAGCAATTGTACTGAGAGGTGATAAAATGTCATCGGTACTTTCCTTATCAATTCGAGCCCGAATCTGATCCGAAAAATGAAGATGATCAAGCCGATACATCAACTTTGCCAGCGCGACCTGATCAGGATGTAAAGGATTGGTAAGGTTTTTAAAATATATATTATGTTAAATAGTTAAAAACTATAGCTAACTGTTTTACCTTTTATATACGATGTTATAAAGATGTGCCGTTAGTGATCAACCAGTGTTACGCCAAGTCTAGTTGCGACTCAACAAAGACAATAAACCCCATTATAAACACAACATTTGTTGCCTCTAGTTGGAACATAATTACTGATTATTATTAGGACTTATGTTGTCTTTTTTCACGTTGCGTGCGTGTCTGCATTTGCTGATCACAAACACACGACAAACTCAACATGCGTTAGTCCGTAACAAAGTTTTTTACAATGGAAATATACTTACAGGCTGCGAATCTGAAGCGCCAGCCTGTCCTTGCGAAGTTGTAATGGTTGGAATTGCCCCACTTTTTAACAAAAGCTTTCGTGCACAGCCGGCCTCTGATCTCTCCCAGGTTCATGAAGCAATCATCTGTGAAATAAGCTGCACACACTTGAATATTCGGATTGTACTGTTCTGGAACAGTATTGTACATAAAATGTAACCATTCGTTTTTAGTTGTCTCATCTTTTGGAAGGGCAAACAAAGAGGCTTTCTTTTCACAACGAAACATAGCGTCTCCACAACATGCCTGCGGCGGCGACGATACAATGAGATTTACAAGTACGCTCACCTTACTTGCGTATACATTTGGGCGGTCTTTAGTTAAGTCATACCACAAAATGACGTACATTCATGGGGGTGTGGTTACACGAGGCGTTTCAGGCAGGTCTGGGTGAGCATTCGCTTTTAGATAGAATGCATCTTTTGTTCCGACACTTTAATTTTTGCAATTTTACGTGTTTAATACATGCATGGGCAACTTATAACACACCAAAGACACAGAAAAACACGTATTCGCACCATATGACAACTTTAACACACATAGATGTGCCTCAAAGACATTGACGTGTTTTCACTTCCCTAAGAGACGAACACTTACGTTCTCCCTCCATTTCGCAAACAGCTAGTTCTTCATCCTGCTTTTAATAGCAGGACATCTGGCGAATTATGGCAGTTTGCTCCCTGTAGTGAAATTAGCTTCCCTTAACAACCTGAGATAAAAATAAGAATAAAATAAAAACAAAAGCAAAATACATTATTATACCGAGTACACAGGTTCTTCATTACTGAAACATTTGGTGCCGAATGCAGGGCAACAGTTTTACAATTTAATAAAAAGAAATCTGTAAATATCCAGCATCGCTGCTCCACAGATGCTCAACTCACAAGATGCAATGCCATTACTACTTCATTCTACTTTTAGTAGTTTTGTTGATTGTAATCACAGATAAAAGTAACACGCCAGGTCTTATACAGCCATTCTTTTCTTTTTACTACCTACAGCATCTCCCTTTCACAGCTCGTAGCTTCACCACATCACCTACACAACAAACAGACCGCGGAATGGAGCAAGCTGTTTCACTCCCAATCAAGTTTAAGGGCGCATTACCTTCCAACTGACATGGAGAAGCACATCTGCTCCAGAAGTCTTCAGAGGAGACGAAGAACGAGAGCAGACTCCTGAATTACAAGCCCATGCGGCCCGTGTGACACATTCTGCAAATCCAAATGGATGCCTACGACTTTACTGGGAAAAAGATGATGCGAACGCACTGCACTAGGAGGCCGCTTGTTCGAAAACACCACATGGCACCATATGCCTGTTTGTCAGAGCCAAAGATCTATTTATGAAAAGAGAAAATAGAGATACACATGAGTATTTTCAGTTTTATTTAACAGAGGCGTGCTCGTACTGATGTGGAGAGGAAGCGATTGAGTATTTATACAGAATATTTCCCAGATGTATCCTATTAGCAAAAAGCTTTCCTGTTTGTTTCGACATTCACATCTCTCTACTGCTGTTCTATTCAAATCTTACGCTTTTTAGACAACTTAAATAAATGAAAATGATCAAATACTTTCCTCATTCAGTGCATTACCACCCACCGTGGAGAATCATGGGTGTAGCTGTCAGAGATGAGTAGTCCCTTGGCCCAAATGTTGTCATTTCAAATACCAAAGGTCTAGACACCAGATATTATATCTTCTTGCAATAAATTCTCTCTAAGCTCTGTAAATTTCACAGCAATATAAGACTGCTACGGCTTCAAAAAATAATATGAGAAAGCAGGTAATATCTCGAGGGATGTGCAAAAAATACCCCATCCAAATTACAGAATTGTTGTCATGAGGAAACAGGTGCTGTATCCTGTGGAAGACCTGAGAACCGATGACAAATGATGAGACACTCAGAAGAGATACGAAGTAACATCTGTTGCATAAAATGTTAAGTGTGGTGTTGTCCTAGATTATGTCAAGAATTATACGTTTTAGAATAAAAATCCTGGGAGTGACTTTGTAACGTAACTGCAGACATACCTGGAACTTCCCCTGGTCAACCAAGTTAAGATGCAAATTGATTTAATAGCTTAACTCTGAAAGAAAAACAAGACAAATGTTTAATACATATTGGAATACAGTATTGCTTAATACAATAATCAGATTTTAAATACTTGTGAAATATTTTGGTTTTCATAACTGGTTTTTATAATAACTTTTAACTTAATTTTCTGTCCTGACCCTCAAAAAATGTTACGACAAAAATAATTGCGGCTTGAAATGCATTTCAAATCTCCTACTGCCCAATTATATTAGATTAAGTATAGCGGTACAACTTGAGATGGGTTTATGCAATATTTGACCTTTGTGTTAGGTCAATGAATTTAGACAAATAAAAGAAAAGAAAAACACCATGAAAAGCTAAAATTAGGATAACCACAAAACTGGGCAGCGGTTAACACATTGTTTCTGTCTAAAGCCTTCAGAGTACTTTTGTGTCAAGGAGAGTGTGATTTTGTAAAACCAGGTGACATTGAAGCATATGTTCATGTTAGATAACACCTCTGATGTCACTTCCATATTTTACACTGCTCAATGTCAAATCTCAATGTCTAGAGCTTTAGAAGGCTTAAAAACTGTCCACAACATCTACAGTACTTCTTGAATTAAAATGACACCCTTGAAAAATAAATTTTGCATTATATTTTTGTTATTTGTTATTTATTTTCTTTCAGCTCACAGCCCTCAAGTTCTTTTTCACTTTTTATTTACCGTCTTCCAGCATCATGAATAACCTCACTGTCACATTGTTTTTGTTATACACAAAATTTTGCAAGGCAAACAGTGATGGTGGCTGCGCTGTACCTCGGGAAAAATTCATGATTTACTGCACACGCTGTGACCCGCTATCCTGGGAAAAGAGCAACAGGCGACGCCCCCAAAGACACAATAAACACATTTTGGATTTGTCTGTGTCTGGTTGTGCTAAAATTATCATACAATTTAAAGCACCAAGAGATTCAGACAAACCAGACGAATGCTGCTGAGGAATAGGCTAAGAATGTTCATACCCCCATAAAACAGATAATTTGAAGAGTTTATTTCCAAAATGAGATAACATGATTCTAAAATCATGTTTTTTTTACTGTGCATTCCAATTAATATCAATCAAACTGCAGTTGGGTTGTTTGGGTTTAAACCTTGTGCATCAATTTAAAAAACTCACACTTAGAAAAATATGTCCATGCCCAAACACGGTCATAAAAATATTATATATGCATATATACGCAATTACTTAATTTTTTCACTAGAATCAGTTCTTATCATAACTACCAAATATTCATTCATTTTTAGAATCTTAACAATTTAAATACCAGTTTAAATTCTAAATATTTTCCATATACTAAATGTGAATCAGATTTTTTTATTACAGTCTTTTATATATGTTAATAATTAACAACATAATTTTTCTGAAAAAAATCACACTTAGGATCAAAATGGATTAAAATGTCCATGTTCAAAAACCCTCATAAAATTATGACATTCAATTTTTTCTACTTTACTAACTTTAATATTTATACCAGATCCTTTCCAGATCATAACCACCATTTTAACCGTGTTTGTTTACATAATGCCACATCTATTATGCCTTTATGGTGAAAACTGTACTGAGGGGCTTCTGAACTTCTACATCAAAATCAAGCTCACCTCTTATCTCAGTTAAAAAAGTATTAAAAATGAATAATAATGCAAACAAGGGATAAAAAAACATTTTCAAATCTCAGTAAGCTACAGTGACTTGAATATAAGGTGTTGGATTTGTGATTTTCTGTACAATATGATGTCTTTCTTTCAAACTGTATACATACACACACACAAACAAAATTCAGTACACACTAGGGTTGCACGGTGTACCGGTGCTACGGTAGCATCGCGATGCTAAAGCTTCAAAATACCCGCGATGCCTCTCTATTTTTGAAACGGTAGTATCGTAGTTAATGTTGCATATGCGCATTAATATTTATTTGAACACATACATCTGCCTTTTTTGCGGTGTTTATCTCCAAAATGAATGTGTGTTTTGAATGTCTCGGACGAGTTAAAGATTCAAATTGGCGATTTGAACAAGTTGGTTAAATGATTCACTAACTCAGTGGAAAATTGACGCCACCTACTGGCCATTTTAGTTCTGCATTTAAAGTAAGCCTAATATTTCCCTTTATAAAGACTGCTGTATCAATTAAATTTGTCCAACATTTGAATTAGTTCCTACTTGAAAAATGATCTAGTGTACTTTAGTATTTACTACAGTAAACTACTAAAACTCATAGATACTAGTGTTTTTGAGTCTTATCATAGTAAATATTTAAGTATACAACAGTATTAATAGTATTTACAAATGACTAAATGTAAATGTATTTGCTACAATTTATCCAATTACTACAGTTAATACAACAACATATTCTAGTGCAAAGTATAATACAGTTTACTATAGTAAATACAAAATGTTTAATCTAAATCTGTGTTTTTTGTATATATTTGAAATATATGGCACAGCATCGTGATACTACTTGGTATCGAGATACTTCAGCTTGTATAGTATCGTAAGACATGTTTATGGTACCGTGACAACCCTAGTACACACATACAAACCACACTTTGACATCTATACTAACACATAAACACAGTTATAGCTGTATCTCTTGTTCGGTTTGCCCACCGTGCTGTATAATACATCAGAAACAGGAAAACTTAAATGCTCCATAGACTGAAATGGAGAAGATAGCATAAGCAAACAGTAAATAGTACACATTTGAAAATGTTGAATTTTCTTGAAATTTATCTTCTTTTTTTTTGAACCCTTTGCCAACATAATCAAAAGGTTTTATATGGAATGTATGATTTATGCTTGCATGGCAAACAGTTAAAAATGTGTAGTTTTAATGAATAATGAACAATGTCCAAAATAGCGCACAAGGGTTAAGCCATAATCACAAAAAAATACAACAAACTAACACAATAAAACACAATAAAAACATGATTTTTGATTTTTTTTAAATGGTGTTATCTCATTTTGGAAACAAACTCTTCATTTATATAAATATAATACAGAATATTTTCTGTTCATGAATTAGAATGAAATGTGACAGAGATGCAAGTCACAGAAAGTGTTCCAAAAAATTCTTCAACAGAGGCTTTACAACCAATAAAACATCCTAAGCCCTGTGAGAAGAAAGGATATGAAGACTCTGTAAAAAACTGCCGTTCAAACCTTCAAAACAAACCGCGTACAGGAGTTCAACTCAACTCGCAACTGCATGTGTCATATTAAACCTTTACACCGTAAAATAATGGTCAGATAAGCGCCGTTCTTGGCACTGCAAAGTGCTTCGAGCACGTCTATTCAGGGCCATAAGCTCACCGAGGAGTGAGCAATGAATGCACGGTTTTGTTCCAATTTCCCCAGCCTGCGAAGGGAATACAAAATGTCAAGCAGCGTTTCATTCAAGCAGCTAAATAATTACAGCGGCGGAGGACGCAGCAGGGGCAGAGGCCTTGTCTCTCTGAGAAACAAAACAACGATAGAACTATCACCTTCTACTGTCATGGGCAAAATGAGAATCGACTCCGTCACAATGGCTGTCTTTAATCGTGTTCAACTGCCAAATGCTTTTTGAAAACATAATAATTGGATTTGTTTGGATGATGAGAGTGATGAATTTCCCCTGACATAAATTTCTGCCACGTTAACAAAAAGCCGACACAGGACATGAATATTTTAAACAAATTCGAAGTTACTGATGCAGTTAGACATACAATGGTGTTAAAATTTTAGTTTTGTTTTGCCGTCACTTAAATCAAAATCACACAAAACTAATACCTTGAACAGCGAGAGAGGTCGGACTGTTTGTTAAAGTCCCCTTGAACCGGAAGTTGCGATCGTTTTTACTTCCGTATTTTTGACGCATTTCCGAGTGAAATGGAATTTCTAATGAGAAAAATGGCTTTCGTCTTTCTCTGCGATTTGATTGGATGTATAAAACAGCCATTGCATTTTGAAATGGAACTGGCAGCAGACTGACAGTTGAAGGGGAGGAGCAAACGGATGCTCCGCCCAAGCCATCTAAAATACGTCATTTAAGATGTCATTATAGGACGGAAATGCATTTTCAGATTTTAACTAAAGATTATGAGGGCACACAATTTTTAAAAAGAGAATGACCCACATTGATAAACTATTTACAATAAACGCTGCAATATTTCATGAAAAAATAGGCATTGTCATTTTTAATTTCACTGGGACTTTAAACTAACCACATCACTGCGGTCAAAACGTCGTCGCAATCGTGGCAATCACAGTCAACAGGCCTGAAACACACAAATAATTACCGCAGGACCCCGGCAGTGACACAGATAAAGCAAATCACTCGGGTTTGATCTTCTCTCCATCTTATCTTCACTGGCAGTTCAATCTTGGAATTCCGTTTGAAGTGCATTGTGCCGCGCTAATGTCAGAGTAATTTTGGTTCCCTAAAGTCAAGAGTTGCCTTGAAAGCACAGCTTCATCTTCTCTGTATCTTTTCATTGTGGATGCAGGAGAGCGCCGGAGAAGCCCGCTCCCATCTCCAGGCTGCACACTACACAGATAGGCATCAAACATTTAATCACTGGGGTCTGATTTGGGGATGTGAGGGAAGTGTGTTGTAGATAAGAACTGCCTGCTACTAACAGTGAGGAAGACGGAGTGCAGGAGAGAGCATGATTCACAAACTGAATGGAGTACAGAGACATGTTCAATCTTAAAACATAGGCCAAAAAAGTTTCATGTGTCATTTAGGAGTTTCTGGTCATGAGAAAGCATGGTGTGGCTTGCTTTTTTCACATGTTTTAGACAAGTATGTGTATTTTGACACATATACAAATGCAGTGTTGTAGTCGAGACCAGCTCATTCGAGTCCGAGTCCAGAGTAGGTCGAGTTCGAGTCAAGACCGAATCCAGAGTAGGTCGAGTTCGAGTCAAGACCGAGTCCAGAGTAGGTCGAGTTCGAGTCAAGACCGAGTCCAGAGAGGGTCGAGTCCGAGTCAAGACCGAGTCCAGAGAGGGTCGAGTCCGAGTCAAGTCCGAGTCCTAGGACAAGAGATCTGAGACGAGACCTATAGAAATCTTCAAGAATATGTTAAATGTTTGGTGGAAACAATAAAACTGGCACCGAGCTCATAGAGTGCTCAGTGCATTAAATATACCATGGCATGTACACTGTGTTTTATTTACTTAGACTGATATTAGTTTAAAAATATTATTAGCTGAGGGTAAAAAAGGCCACATAGTAAGTGTTGTAGAGGTAATTTTATTACAATTATGACTTCCCCCTGACCAAAGATATGTCCAAAAGACGTCTTTTCTGCATCTTTCGATGTTGAAAAGACGTCCCTTTATTGGCCCATTATTACGTTTTCTGAACGTCTGATATTGATGTACAGGGGACCTTGGTACAATGTAAAAACTGGTTCAAATCTAGAGTTTATCAGACTACTTTCAGTTTTCACATGGAAATAAATGAAATGAGACTCTGTGAAATGAGTTTTGTACCCACAATAATAACCATTATTGTGATCAGTGTTTGCTTTAGTTGTGCTCTTGATCCTTGACTTTTGTTAAATTAATTCGAACAGATCACCCAGCATGCATTGCAGCATGAAGCTTTCTTTTGTTGATTGTCACCATTGTTGAGTTTCATATGCAGATTCTTGATGTCGTTGTGTGTTAAAGTGGTTTAACAGATTGTGAATATGTTAATTCCTAAAAAAATCACAGTATATCAAACTACAGATCCACGGAGCTGACACATTAATAAACCAAACCCAATTATTAACAGTGATCTAAACAATTTCAAAATGCATGCATTACCATTCAGAAGTAGTCATCTCTTTGCCACAACTAATTTATTTTAACACACAGTTATGGCTGAAGGAAACCTAATTTAACATTAAAATAGAAGAGCCAAGAGCTCAACTAAAGCTAAAAAAGATCACAATAATGGTGATTTTTGCAGGTACAAAAGTGATACTGATTCAATGCAATGAACATTGACAAATCATCAATTTTTAACCTTGATTCAATGGTTGCTTGCTATCTTACTGCACTCAAATCATTCAGCTCAGTTTATTTCAGAGTCTCACTTAATTTATTTCCATGTGTAAACTCAAAATTTCAACCAGTTTTTACTTTGTACAGACTGGACATCAATATTAGACAATCAGGAGACGCCATGAAAAGCTATAGAAACAACTTTCATTTTTGGCCCATAAAGGGACGTCTTTTCAATGTATTTAATATTTTTGCTGGGCAGTGTTAATTTTGACAGCAAATTTTGATTTAGTTTTAGTCATAGTCTTTTGACGAAAATGCAATTTAGTCTTAGTCACATTTTAGTCAACCCCATCATTTTAGTTTTAGTCTAGTTTTAGTCGACGAAATATGAAAAACATTATAGTCGAATAAATATACATTATATTTAGTCTACTAAAATCTAAATGGTTTAAATCATTTACAATGGTGTAATTAAATGTTTCATACAAAGATTCAACTGTTTTGACAATTTACTTCACCTTAGAATGAAATTAAACCAGGTCATTACCTTTATTTTTCAGAAAAGTTCAGTAACTAGATTTGCATTGTTGGAACACAGAGTATTAGACCATGAACGACATGTTGCAGTTCATTCAATCCCATTCGACTCAAATGACTCGTTAAGTAGGGTGTGCTCATTCAGTTCATTCAACCAATGAAACGCTCTGACAGGGCTCACACTCAAAGGTTATTGGCTCATGGCATGCCTCTTTGAAGAAAGAGCTGCACTGTCTTTGCTTGAGACAGCAATGAATGAGAAATAGCTTTCAAAAAGACATTATATAAATTGCATTACATTTCTTTAGTCATGCAAACATGTTACATATTTGGATCGAATGTACAGTTTGACTCACTTCATCACTTCTATAATCAGTAGAGGACAGCGCTGGTTTTCTTTTGGCTGACTTTATGTTGCATTTCATGATATGCAGCAGCTCGTGTTAGCGGATAAGTTAACATTGGCATATAAAAACCTTTGTGCTCCTTCGTAATGTGTTTCGGGGTGACTCGCCTGCAGTCGCGCTTCAAGTTTGCGGCGTTTTACTGGCGATCGTGAAGAAAATAAGACGCTTTGTAAACCGCGTGGAGACACAGAATACATGTCTGTGCTTCCCCTTCTCCCAGAGACTTCTCTCTGCCGTTTATATGAGATCAGCACATGCGCGCAAACTGATGTCCGCCAGGTAGGACAAGAATATTTTACTCTCGTTTTTATTAGTTGACGAAAATGTCAGTATATTTTTATTATAGTTTTCGTTATAATGCATTCATTTTTATTTAGTTATCGTCTCGTTTTCGTCAGTGAAAACATGTCGTTAACGAATACTTTTCGTCATAGTTTTCGTTAAATTAACACTGTTGCTGGGACTCGAGTGGACTCGGGCATAAGTCCAATTCCGAACATGTTCGAGTACGAGTCGAGACCGAGTCAAAATGCACACAAGTCCATGACAAGACCAAGACCATTAAAATAGGGTCTCGAGACCGAGTTCAAGACCGAGTCTCGAGACTTCAACACTGTACAAATGTCTCTGGGCTAATCCCTGGATATCCACTCACCCTAGAACCGCCCCTGGTTTTATAATGTGATTTATTTTATGTTAAAGTTCTTAATTTACTCGCCTTCATTTCATTCTAAACCTTTCTTCTGCAGAACACAAAAGATTTTGAAGAATGTTGGTAACCAAACAACACTGACTCTCATTGACTTCCATTGTATGAACACAAAATCACTGAAACATTTCTCAAACTATGTTATTTTGTGTTCCACAGAATAAAGAGTCATATACATGTTCAGAATGACATGACCATCAATAAATGATGAATAAATGAAACCCAATTTGTATCTTTGGCTGAAGGGTCCTTTAAAGTGATATTTCACTTAAAAACAGTGCTGGCACCCATTCACTTCTATTATATGGACACAACCTTTAAAGGGATAGTTCACCCAAAAATGAAAATTCTGTCATGAATTACTCACTCTAGTTGTTCCAAATATGTACATATTTTTTTCTTTGTTGGACGAATGCTTGTAACCAAACAGTTCTTGGACCCCATTGACTACCATAGTAGGAAAAATGACAATGGTGGTCAATGGTGCCGCAGAACTGTTTGCTGTCCTACATTCTTCAAAGTATCTTCTTTTGTGTTCAACAGAACACATGGTAATCAATGGGGTGGAAGAACTGTTGGGTTCTAAGCATTCTTCCAAATATCTTTGTCTGTGTTCATCAGAACAAAGAAATGTATACAGATTTGTGACAACTTGAAGGTGAGTAAATGATGACAGAATTTTTATTTTTGGCTGAACCAGTAGCGTAGCCACGAGGGGACCTAGGCCCCCTCATTTACATGTAAGGCCGCCTCAGATTTTTGATTGCTTAAAATAAAAAATAAGGAATTGTCGATTCATTACTCTGGTTGATTGACCAATCAGTGCTCCCCGCTGTTTTCAAAGTTATTGGTTTAATTATGTCACGTGTTGTGCGTAGCATATTTTGCTCCAAGAGTTTAATTTAGTCCGTGTGTGAAGATGCTGCAGGCAGTCGTGTAGCGCAAATTCGTGTTCTGAAGCAAACTTCAGACGATTTCCTGTGTGCAGGGAGTAGAGAGCAGTGAACACTGTAGCTGTGTCTGAATTCGCCCCCTATCTCCTATATAGTGCACTATATCGGGTGTCCGCCATTTTGTAGGGCTGTCCGAATTGAACAACTCATTCCCTACATTTGTTCACTACTTTTTACCCACAATGCATTCTGATGTACACTCGCTCACTCATATTTCCCATGATACAACGCTAAACAACCGTCTGATTAGAATCAGCTTGAGGAGAGTGACCGTTAATGCCACGAATGTACGTTTATACACCTGTGTTTGTTCTTGTTGACAGTTATTTTCTACTTTTTGAGAATAAACAGATTAATTGAATGTCATATATTGCAGTGTTCTTCCCCATATAGTTGACTATTTAGCATTCGCTATATAGGGAATAGTAAACAAGTGTGCGAATTCAGACGCAGCTTGTGTAAGGAGTGGGACCATGTCAATCGAACACAGTTTCACTAAGCGCTCTTCTAATTGGTGATTTAAATCAGGTGTGTTAAAGGGGTGCTGCAACGGTGTGTCATGCATTCTGACTTCTTTACAATGTTAAATGTGCTATCTTCTCATGCTTAACATGGTCAACTTGTCAAAAAACGAGTTGGGCGTATTACGTAGTATTTCTGTGCTCGATACACTCCCCCAGCGATCGTACAGGTTTTGGAAAGTTTTTTCCGAACATATAAAACTGTTTCGTAACAATTTTTCTTAGTCCCTTATTGGACAATTCTCCCGGAAAAGCATGCGGCACGCCCACACGGCAGCAAGGAGAGCAGGAGAAGGAGCATGCGCAGACGTCACTTTCACTTGCAGGAGAGAGAGAGCACACGTTCACGAAGTTCAGGTGTTTGTTTGTTCACTGCATTTGGGTGACAAACGTTATATAAACGGTGGATATAACGCTGGATTTGGAGATCGTTTGAAACTGATATATGGAGCCGTCCCAGCGCTAAAAGATGCCGGACATGAACCGTCTGAAACTATCTTTTAAACATGTGATCAAACTAAATACTCTTCGAAGATACAAAGTATGCAATACTACTCTATAGGTACTCAAGATTAATATGAGATTGGCAGAAACCGCATGTGTTAGGGCCGCTTTAAACGAGAGAAATGCAAAATATGCAGAGCGGGGGGGTCGCGAGGACCAGGATTAAGAACCACTAGGCTATGTTTATGTTACGGTGAAATGTGCTGTATAATACAGGTGTATCATTTTAGTAATAGATAGAAACCTAATGAAATGGGCTGGCTCATTTACAGACCGGCCTCCTCAAAAATAAAATTCTGGCTATGCCACTGGGCTGAACTATCCCTTTAATATGTCGTAGCCTCTGTACATTTGTTTCGGCTTGTGCTCAGCTTTGAAAAACACCCACAGCCAGCAGCTAATATCTAACAATAGGTTGCGGTCAGCAGGCCTTAGGACCTCTGAATTTAATCTACGCTTAGCTGATCAATCTCCCTGTCCTATACCCTACCTTCATGCCAAGCATGTCACCACAAGCCTCCCAGCTTCATCTCCAGGCACAAAAATCACATACGAGCAAGCCACTATTCCCCAAACTCTGCACTATCTAGTTCACCCCTTTATTGCAAACAACACTGGCTACACATCTCTGGTGCATTTTTGCTCATAAAGTCCGACCGCAAGATTCATTCCCCACAAGTCCCTCCATATCGGGCAAGTAAATTGACAAAAATTTCATCCATGTATTCAGCAATGCAGGCATTCGGCCGGACCCGGTAATAACTTTGCCATCCTGATATTCCAACAACAGAGTCTGTAATGTTTATCAGGTCATTTCCACAATTTTGTGGCCCTACAATAAAAAGAAACCATAAACTGCCGAGAGCAAAGATATAAAGCTAGAATTGAGAAGGGAAATATTTATGAACTGTATGGACTACAGAAGCACTAACATCAATCTGTAAAGTTTAAAATTGTTAACCGGCCCAGCGGTCAGCCATACAAAAAGAATAAAAGTTAAAGGCACAGTTCTTGAAAATCAGCGGCCACTAACTTTGTATTATAGTTTTGCAACGAATCTCTGAGTCATTTGCCCACCCCTCCCTTTCGAATTACGACGGAGGCAACAGTAAAAAAAGATGTCGTCTACTGAGACAGCGGATAGCAGTGATACAAGCAGGTAAGGCAATATATTAACGTAATTAATCATTTAACATGTATTCTATTGCGAAAGTTACTGTTACAATTCTATAATTAGATATATTTCTTGCGTGCTATCTAGTACACACTGAGAGTAGTGAAGTAACTAAAGTTAGCTAATCATAAATAGCATATAGTGTTGTCAAAAGTACCGGTACTTCGGGTCCAAGTCGGTACCTAAAAATAAAAAAGTTGTCGGTACCTAATTTTCACAAGACCCGGTAGTACCGACGTACCGGGTCAACCGGGTACTGATGCTCTGTCTGACAGGTTGTCAGTCGGAAACTTTTTATAGACGCAACAAGACGTGATGAGCGGATAAGCGCGGCTCCGATCCACAAGAGATGCGTGCAGAAATACTTCAGATTCAAGTCATATCACGAAGAAAACGAACAGAGTTTTGTGGTGAAACGAGGAAGCATCTGGATTTAAGTTAACAAGTTCAAGCGGTAAGTTTCTAATTATATTCGCGTTTGCATTATGAATGTTGTAGCATATGTTAAGTTAAAGGTTACGTCAAAATAAACATCCCTGTTTGCGTGTTAATTTGTTAGCGCCAATTAGGGATGGGCGATATTATATCGTTTGCGATATACCGGTAGAAATTCCCCACACGATAGGAAATAGTCTTCCCGCGATATAAACGATAAATTCTAGTTGATGACGTCATCCCCTCTCTTTGTAGATATCTTTGTGAGACCCATTCACAGCTCACATGTGAAGTGAAAACGGGTATAGCGGAGGGCGGACGTGAAGCTGAGAAAGAGTTTGCACTAAAGCTCTAAATCTCGTTTAGGTTGGCACTGTAGATGCGTCCGAGTTAATGTTTAGTTTCACTTTCGTTTTATTTAATTCGTTTGTTAAGTATTCGTTGATAGTCATAATGCGTTACACCACAACATTTAGTTTGGCTAAAAGTATTTATTTAAACATTCGTTAGATGTTATGTGCGCGTGCGCAAATAGTTTAGTATGATTTCTTGCTTGTTATATACAGGATGAACGGAGCGTCCCGTGCGCAGCTCGCGCCCACATGTGCTCTCATAGCGACACAGCGCGCACAGCACTGCTGCCTGTTTACATACGGTACACATGCGAGTTTGTATTACGTTATTTTAAATACGTTTATGAGCGTATAAAAGCATGGATTATTTAATTAGATTTCTTTTACCCGCATTTTTCTGTTCTCTTTCTGTAGCGCGAGTCATAGACAGATTCAGTGTATGTTGCTGTGAGAAGAGAAGGTTCACACAGTTCAAGAGAGAGTGATTGACAGCGTGATGCGATCGATTGTTTCCACCCAACAATAGAATATATACAGTTTTAGGTGTGACATGATGTGTTTATTGAGCTTTAGTTCATTTAACTTTTCTTTACTACAACCTTTTGAAGTCGAATCTCACTATTACATTTTATATTTACAAAAACACTGTAGGTATATTTTAGGAGCTGTTTGATTTGGGGTAAGTTTTACTTTTTGATAATATTTGTTTTTCTAAGGGTCTAGACTACATGCAGCTACTATCACTTGACGCAAAAAACAGCGGTGGATGACATTATGGATATATCGTCATTTTTATCGTTATCGCAAGAAATACCAGGAATTATCGTGATAAAGTTTTAGGGCCATATCGCCCATCCCTAGCGCCAATGCTAATCCAGTCAAGTGTCCTTATTAACCATTTAATGCTTTTATAACTGTAATGGAGTAAACTTAATGGGAGGACAGGATGGGGTTTACAGTACCTATTTTATTTAGGCCTATCTGCAATATATGTGCTAGAAAACTATCATACTAACTGCATGACTAGCAATGTGTATGTCTTGGATAGATAACTCTATTAGGTTTAAAAAGCCACATTTAAACTAAAGAAAAATATATCTGTTGCATTTATTATTTTAATATACAGTTACCTTAATGTAAGTAATCTTGTGTAAATGCAGTATAAAAACGGAGGTTTGTTTTAATATTGCATATGCATGTTTGTTCAGTCAGTTGGCTTACTGAAGTTTATTCTATTTGTCTTATACAGCAGCAGACTGAGGAAGATAAACATCAGCAGAGAGCACACAACAGTTTCAGCAACACTTAACTTATACTTCATGTATACAAAATGGCATTGCTTTCTATACATTTATATTAACAATGAGCTTTATTAATAAAATTGAGTTTCAATTAGCATGTACTTGTGTTTTGCTTTGGTACTGAAATTGTTACCGAGAACCGTGGAATTTTACTGGTATTGGTACCGACTACTGAAATTTTGGTACCGTGACAACACTAGCAATGCTGTTCAAAGCGTTTGATCTGACAGCGACATAGGCAGTTAGGTGTAAGTTAGTAGACGTTTGTCTCCCCCTTTGTAAAGTCAGGAACAACCGGAGTACGTACCGCAGGGACGGAAAAACTTTATTATTCAGAGGTTATATGGCCATTGGTGTAAAATGCTAACGTTACCGTTTCAACAAAACAGTTGTTTGGTAAACATTGAAAAAGTGGAAACATTGAAAATGTTGAATTATCTTACCAGTCTAGCAGAAAACAGGCAACTTCGGCGTCGCCTTGAAAACATTTGTCTCTCAACAGTGCCTTCCATCTGGTAATAGATACACCGATGTTTATCTTGGATTTCTGCCGCCGTTTGTCTCTAATTCGTTTGGCAGCATCAAGTTTGCGCTTCTTTGACGATGGAGATTCACGCTCTGTCGGCGCTTGTGCACAATATGCATGGTCCTCCATTTTATCAAAACTTCTAAGACAGAACAATCAATTGCTTCAGCTAGACGACGACTACTCCTCCTCCTCTCCGTACTACGATTTACTACTTTGTGCGTCTTCAACTCAGTGATGACGCAAGCTGCGTTTAAAAACACACACGAAGACCAACATATACGAAACGCGCTGTGTAGAGCTGTTTGTCCGTTAGAGCTTACTGTACAAAACATTGCTGCGCAACATAACAAATTCCATGTAGATAGGCCCGCTCCCTATGTAGATACAACTGGTTTATTCTAAGGTAATAAAAACATAACTTTTCATTACGTAAGGTTTTTATACACCTCTAAAGACACAGTTTTGTATGTTATATTGCATTTCTGTTAATAGATCATACAAAACATCCCGCACTGTACCTTTAAATGTATGTCTTTCATCATTTACTCAGCCTTATGTTATTCCAATCAGAAACTAAATGTTTTCAGGAACACTCTTGGCCCCCATTGACTTTTGCTGTATGGACAAACAAACACAGACATTTCTCAAAATATATTTTGTATTCCACAGAAGAAAGAGTCATATACATGTTTTCAAAAACAGGAGGGTGAATTAATGATGGCAGAATTTGTATTTTTGGGTGAACCATTCATTTAAAAAATTATGTTTATGGAGTATTGATAGGAATGGGCAAGGGCATTAAACGTAAAAAAGTAGGGATGCACCGATACCAGTATCGGCCCGATACAAAGCTCATGTACTCATACTCGTAATGACACACCGATACCAAAGACCGATACCTCACGTGACATACATAGAGCCCTATGAATTCCGCAATGCGGAAAACGCGGACGGAATAGAGGAATCCAGGCATAAAAACAGAATTTGCTGTACAACAGGGAATGACACGGAATCTGGCAAATGTATTATTTCTTAACAAGGAATTAGCGCTGAACCGCTAACAGCTAACGAAATATTCAGATACTGTTTAAATATGTATTCTGCTTGTTTTGCGTGAAAGAGTGGTGCGGTTGCGTGTAATGAACCTGAACGCATTGTGCTTGTGAAGCTTTCAGCGCCAGCGTTTCACTGCACGAGGACACGAACACATAACAAACACCATTTGCGGCGATCCATCAAAATAATAGTCCGGTTAAAATAAACAAACGCTCTTTGCGGCGTCCCGTCAAAATAAAAGTCCAGTTGACTTGAACAAGTTATAATACACTCACATTTTACCACACCACCCCCCTTGAATTTTTTATAATTCAACCACAGAGTATATTGTTTACTTTAGAAAACTGAAGTAAATGTGCTAGTAAAATTGTTAACTTAATATAAAAATAGTACTTAAATTTAAGTAGACCTAAAAACAAAAGAAAAAAAATGTACCAGTAAGACACTGGTTTATTAACATAATTGTACATTATACAGGCATCGGTTATAGGTATCGGCGACTACCAGAAAAAAGTATCGGTACTCGTACTCGGTCTTTAAAAAATGGTATCGGTGCATCCCTATAAAAAAGGAAATTTACAGTAGATTAAAATACAGTGAAGCATGTGCATACACACTGTAGGTCTCTTTCCTGTAGCAAACTACTGATCATTTTGACAAAGCTTTAAATAAAGTAATGTCTCAACACGTGAGCTGCTGCATTACTATTACTATTATTATGTGTCATGATTAATAAGAACATTTTTTTCCTTTCCCTGTGTGCCCTTGTGCACATTATAACAAATTTGAAGTTATAAAGACTGCTAATTTTTCAATTAAATGATGCAAACTAATTTTTTTATTATATGCTGGAAACCTTTTTCTCTTCTTCATTTTCTCTTGTCTACCAATGGCAGGATCAGAGGCTCTCAATCCATTTTCAATTTCCACTTAATGATTATGAATGTCAGCACAGAAACAGTTAAATGATTCCTTCAAAAATGCAGTAATGGGAGTCTCTTTCAAGTTAATCTTAATAAATTATAATGACGCTGACACTGAAGAGGATACAAAAAGGGCTAGAATGTGTTGATAGTCAACCTCACTATGTCAAACTAAATATAAGTTTTTATTGTTATTATAGACGCCTTTCCTGTTAGTAAACATTGTGATGCATTTTTGTGGGTGGAGCTTAGCTGGAGGCAGAAAGATCCCTCTGACCACATTACTAATGCTAGGGAGCACGTTTTGTTTGCTTGCTTTTTGAGAATGACTCGAAAAAATCTGATTAAACTTTAACACGTAGGCTAATGTCACTCACTGTCTAGGACCGCGATTGTTATACATCTTAAGTGTTATGAAGTGAAACGCTAGCATTTATGATGATCGTTGTAACAAAGCTCAATGTAGGGAAGGAAGGAGGCGGGAACCGGCGAACATTTAACAAACTTTAATACAAAATAAACAAACAACAATTCAGCAAATAAAAGGCCGGCAGCCACCTCACGGTCGACTGCCGGCCACACGAACATAAACAAACTTAACTTCCGGGCCCGGTCCTCTCTCCTCGGCAGACCCGTCGCTCGTCCTCTTATGCTCCCTAGCTCCCCGTGAGGCATGCGGGACCGGTGCGCGTACAGCTGATACTCATTATCACTCACGCCACCAGCCCCGCCTTTCTGCCCCACGGCTCTCGTCCCGCCTTCCTCGCTACAATCGTGTTTCTGTTCATTCCGCTTGTTTTATTGTGTTTAACTACAGCTGTCGTCAGTGTTTTTGTTTTGCAATGGCAGCAGGTGTTAAAATATCAAATTGGAGACTGTATTCTGTCGATTGTGGCACTAAATAACACAACAAGATGATATTTTAAACTCCTTATGTAGCCGAATCTGTGCTGGTTTGTATTGGCCGCCTCCAGTTTTCCCTTTGTTTTGCCTTCAGCTAGTGCCTTGACGTCGGCGAGAAAGGGGTCTATAAGTTATTACACGGCTCATTGGAATGCTTGATTCGGATTGGCCAGTCACGACATTTGCAGGTTCGTTATTCCCAGATAACAACCGCTCAAAACTAATAACACACAGTAACCCGGATGCTGCAAATCATTTTGAAAGGTACAGTTTAATATTACACAAAAATAAATATAAATGTCTTTTAATAACATATATGACATTATATTTACAAATGATTAAACCAAATTGCCTGTTCATGACATTTGAATGTCGTTTCTTACCTTAAAACCAAAAGTAAACGGCTTTTCCTCATGGAAGGTCTGCATTCGGTAAAAATTAGCTAATCAAATATTTCAAAATCAAATTTCATGTCCAGTATTTTTCTCATTTGGCAGATAGCCGTGTAATAAGCGGGATAATGTACAAGCAGCTGGCTGTTATCGCGAAATAAGCCCCGACAGTGTGATCAAGACCCGACCCGACGCGAAGCGAAGCTTGTTATTTCTGCAATATCAATTACATGTTAGTAAGAGGCAGCGCTTAAAATTAATATTTATGTAATAGTAGAAGATTAGCAATATTTAAAAATATCTAAATACAGAATAGTAATTTCTAGCAATAAACATCAAATTAAATAGACTTTTGTTAGCGTAAAAAACAATGTCAACATTACAGTGTCTAACAATATAACTGCAAATTTCAATTTACCTATCAAGTTAGTAGCGCTAGCTAGTTTAACTCGTATATCCCATAAATTGAAGTGTCTTTTTTCAATGCATTTTTACATTTGGGTTGAACCAATTGCAAAAAAAGTTGACTTAAAGTGATAAGTTCACCCAAAAATGTAAATTCTGTCATCATTTACACACCCTCTTTTCATTTCACACCTTAATGACTTTTTTTTCCGCAGAACACAAAAGAAGTATTTTGAAGAAAGTTGGAAACCAAACAGCGCCGGCACCCATTCACTTCTATTGTATGGACAGAAAACCAAATACAAGTGAATGGGGGTTAACAACATTCTTCAAAAAATCTTCTTTCGTGTTCTGCGGAAGAAAGTCATACAGGTTTAAAATGACAAGAGGGTGAGTAAATGATGACAGAATTTTTATTTTTAGGTGAACTATCACTTTCAGGCAATAGTGTGCCAAAAGACACCTGAAATCAACATGCAAGAAAACACTTAAGCTTTTACACCATGACTTCTCTTCTGAAATGAGTGACTATATAGGTCTCCTTTATCAAACAAGATACTGGCCAAGATTCTGCTCAGCACAAGTTTAATTTGCTCCTTGCAGTTGGCAGATTTTTTAAGAGGAAGCTTCCAACTTGAGCTGAAACCAAATCATTAGAGAGAGCTGAATCCTGACAAATGAAAAATACATATGAAAGAAGTGTGTCATTTAATATTTTAGAATGTTTCTATATTTAACTAACAAGTGCAAAGAGGCAGGCTAGAAATACCGTCTTATATCAGGTCAGGAACACATTTAGGAGCCTCTAGTGACACAGAGATTACTGAAATAAGACAAATGAATGTTTGGGGCAAAAGCACAGTGCAGTCATGAATAAAGCAGTATGGAAATTAGATAAATTGCAGCAAAACATGGTAAATAAGATGTGCTACCTAGAAGGAAAAGCTTTGCAAAAATGTAATTTGCCACCTTCCAGCTATTAAACTTACTTCCATTTTACTAATCTGAGCCACTCGAGGGAACATTCTACATTTTTAATTTACTCATTTGGCAGATGTTGTATTTAAAGTGATTTACAGTACAAATGGAGTATTTTCTTTCCAATTCACGCATTATTTGTGAATAAAACCTGTCATGAAAATGGCAGAAGAACCCAGATGCAGACAGCCGAAGTAAACAAAAGACCTTTAATAACCAAAATCCCACTATGGGGGCAAACATTGAAATGAAACAAGATTCAAAACAAATACTTCCCACGAGGGGGGCAAAATAAACAAATACTTATAATAATTCCACAAACACGACAAGGTAAGGCAGGGGCCGGAACAGGGTAAATAGCACGGGGACTAGACACGAACATAGTTATGACGAACTGGCACGGGACAGAGAGCACTAGGGCTTTAAATAGGGGAACACTAACCAGGGATAATTAACAATAGGCAGGTGAGGGGAATCAAACACTAATGGGAAGATTATGGGAAACAAGGGGGCGGGGCCAAGGCACGCGACAGGAGAATGTTTCCACACATTATACAACAAGCACAAAAGACATGGTACTGTCACGACCCTGTCCACAGAACTAGAAAACTCCTGACAAGAAGGACAGGATCATGACAAAAACCCATGACCACAGTGTTGCTAGCACCAAGTTGTGCTATAACACACACTTCTGTCATTCAGGTATTACAGCCTATATTTACTGTCTTCAACTAAATAAGCATTAAACTCTAAAATCAACATAAATCCGCAAGAGAATCATTACCATTACCTCACACATGGAATGACTTGCAGACCCGGGTAGCCTCAGCAAGAAGGTAATAGCAGCGGGGTTGTTGTGGTAATGGTGATACAGGAAAACAAAATAGGCTCATTTACCTGTAGTGCCCTTAACATACGGCACAGCAGGAGAAAATAGACGTGTTTGAAATATGACGGGCAACATCAATCAGGAATATGCCCATAAGGCAGCACACGTTCGGGGGAACAGGAGGCTCCTCGCCGGGAAAGTTCTACCTCTCTGTCCTGTCGGAGCGTTTCGCCCCACTATTCAGTCAAATATCAGCCAATGCACGCTGAGCTTAAATTACTCAAGACACAAAGCACTGCCCGCTCCATGCCGATCGTTTTGAAAGGCACAGAAATAAATGCGAATCATCACGCTTTAACAACTTTTACAGCTCACTGAGGTGAACTAATTTAATTCTGCTGGTTATATTTTTAAAGCCTTACTTATTTAATAAAACCATTTAAATGAATATAAACTTTACGAGATAACTGTAGAAATGTCTAATGCAGCAGTTTCTTTCCGGCTGCGCTCACAACTATAGAACACAAGATTAAAGTCCCATACGCCAGATAATAAGTTCCAGGAAGCAGCTGTTTGAAGCCCCCTGCTGTTTGTTCTACAGATCCAACGATGTTCCTGGAGGCCTGATTACAAAATGACAGGAAAGTCAACACAGAGCGCTGTTCCACGAAGATGTCACTTAAAGCTTGTACACACCGGGACGATAATGGCACGCACTTATCGGCAGCCTTTTTGGAGACATTTTTCGGCGTTCGTACCCAAACGATTTTCACTGGCGATGAGCCAGTGAATGAGTGAACGATGAGTGAACGTGCAAAATCACTCCCTGACATAGATGGCACTTAATGGAAAAACAGAAATACCCCCGTACACAAAGTGGCGCTGCTCAACTTTATGCTTCTGACACTCACTTGTCACACAGAAGAATTCATCTTGCTTCCTTTTCGTCAGTGTGTGCTCGGCAAGACCGTTTTGTGATTGAGTGCCACCAAGTCGTGTTTTACTGTAACTTCAGCAGTGCCAGGCACGTGAACAAAAGTGCCAATCCCATTGGTCAGCAAGTTTTTAATGCGGCGTGCCAAACAAAAAAAACGTGCCCTTAGCGTTTTAAAAAGAATGACGCGTCAGTGTGCACACTCACATTGGCGCCCTTTGTTTTGTCACGAGGCATTAAACGTCGCCGATAAACGCACGCGATTATCGTCCCGGTGTGGACATGCCCTTAGGGTGCATTCATATTTGTAGTTCGGTTCAGACTGGCATTTTAACAGCGAACCTAAAGATATCGAACCTAACAGCTTGCGTGTAAAGTCGCAAGGTGATTGGACAGCTTTTATGATTTATGATTTTTTATATTTTAAAACGGAACTTACCGGACATCCAAAACCGGTAACTCTCGAAGACCTCATGAAGAGGTTAAAGCAGTCAAAACAGCACCAGGAATTCCTCCATTACATGCGCAAGCACAGATCTAATAAACACTCTTTTATATTACCAAATCACTTGATTTTCGGGTCGTATATTGTTATCACTTCCTGTTTTTGGTTCGGTTCGATGCCTTTGGTCCGTGTTGCGTTCATATTTCAATCGAACTGCGCCAGAGATCGTTTAAAAGTGGACCGAGACCCATCTTTTCCGCGGTCTCGGTTCCACTTGTTTGGTGCGCACCAGGGTTCAGGTGGCAGCATTCACACTTACACAAATAAACCGCACTAATAGAGTTTTAACAGTTTGTTTTAGTCGAACCAAACATGGCATTTGTGAACACACCCTTACTGTCACATACAATAGGACTGTACACTAGATTCACATTTGTAATAAAATTGGTTCGGTTAAGCTCATAAGTGCCTGTCACTGAAAAAACACCATGCTATTAGTACAATAAAAGTCTATGAGGGTCTCAATCAGTACAAATATAAAAACACTATACGGACAATAGTTATTATGATATTTTGAAGAATTTTGTTAACTGGCACCCATTCACTTTTGTTTTGTGCCCATACAATAGAAGTGAATGGGTGCCGGCGCTGTTCAGTTACCAACTTTCTTCACAATATTTTCTGTTGTGTTTTGTGGAAGAAAGCAAGAAAGTCATACAGGTTTGAAATTACAAAAGGGTGAATAAATGATGACTGAATGAATTTTCATTTTTGGGTGAACTATCACTTTAACCTCTGGGATAGCCAGCTCTAAATAAAAACACAAAATGGAATAATCAAATGATCCATCAAATAAAGAGACAATACTGGTACATAAATTAATATTTTTTCAATTTCTCCAGTTTCTGCTATTCTGCAGTTATTCTGTGTGTACTTACTAAAGCAAAATGTCCACCACAGTAACTGGCTTACCTTTATTGTGTGGCCAGCGTAACGTTCTTTTTTCATTCCTCCTGACATTTCACAAGCAAGCTTCATCAAACCCCCAGCATCAGTCATCACTCAATGGTCTTACTAGTAAAGATTAGGTGACAATTACTTGAAAATGTCACCATGTCTTCTTGCGTTAGTTGGTGGGTTTATCTTGGGATGTTCTGAAGGTTTTAGTTCCACAGGATTGTGAAAATGCTGTCACTGCTTGCTTATCCGCTGTGTGATATGAGCAAAACATGACCCGATAAAACTGCTCATATGAGAGAGCTCACCACACTGGCAGATCTCTTAAATCCTTTAAATGTGCTTTCTCAAAAATGTATATTACTTCCTTGCTTTTCTCTTCACCTGACATATGTAAAGCAATTGGATAATGACTTTTTGAGTTCACCAGTTTGATTCCTGGAGACCTCAAAATCTCCCAACCGTGAGCAGATATGTTTCTAGCGATATCACCCTCCTGCCACATCATATAAAGGTGACAGATTGATCTTTGCAGTCTTCCACAGACCAATAGCAAAACTGCAACTACAACCTGCAATGCCATATGGGAAATCAATCTGAGCCACTAGGTGGCCAATACAGAAAAAAAGGTTTGTGCCTTAAATCTAAAAGCTAAGAATAGAGATATGAGAGACTGAACTATTACAGTATTTTAAATGTGCAGGGTTCAACACCAAATTCAAGGACTTTCAAGGACTTTTTCAACAACATTTTGGTTAAATTTAAAACTGTGTTTTTGTGCCGTCGCCGGGCACTTTGGGAAAAGGATACCATTTTTTATGATTTCTCTCTTCACAACGGGCCATTTCAGAAGTCCGTTAACAAAGGGTACATGCGGTCACAGACATAAATAGACACCGCATTAAAGGCTTTGGCCTGTTGCTGTTATGGGTTCAACAATGCTGCCATACTGGAGGACAAGACATAAACAAAAGGGAGCTTCTTTGAATAAAAAGCACAATAACGTAATGTAAACGTTACATCATTTTGTCTCGAGTTACTTATAGATAGTCAGACTTAGAAAATTGTTCGTTGTTTTGAGGAATTTAGAAAATTCACACTGGTCAATTAGTGATTTGGCTTATTTTTCATAGTAAACTGTGGAGACATTCCAATGCAAGTATGGGATACTGTACAGTACAGGCGCCCGCTTATGATAGAATAAAGGACTGAAGCGGAGACAAGTATCACACAGAAGGGGTTTCTTTTGCGATGACAACCGACTGGCTGTACATTATCCTGATTTTAACATGGCTACTTGCCTCAAGAGCAAATTATATCATGTATTATGTATTGATTTTAAATATTTTATTAAACCATTTCTAACAAATGCAAACCTACTGCAGGGAAAACATTTTTACTTTTGGTTTTTAGGCAAGAAAAAAGTTTAAAAAAGAACAAACATTCAATTTGGTTTAATCATTTGTAAATATAATCTCATATATGTTATTATTATTGTACTTGTCAGAATGAGAAGTACCTGGATGATTGTGCATTATTAGTTTTGATAATAAACAGATGAGAATGCCTCTGTCACGTTTATGTGGAGACAGAACCCAAACGCAGGCAGCGGGAGTACAGGGGTAACAAAAAGACTTTTATTTTAAACAATAAACACAAAACAAAAACCCGAATAGGAAGGACAGGACCCTGACAGTACCCCCGCTCCAAGAGCCGAACCCCGAACGGCCCAAGGGGAAAACATTCAGCGGGACAAGACAGACAGGAACGAAGACAGACACCACACAGACAAAACAGAATATACTAGGGGCAGGGCTGACAGAACTACGAAGGGGTTGGGGTTGGACAATAAGAAAAATATCAACAGGAAGGGAGGGGGGGAATGGGCAGGACAAACTTGGGGACATTAAACTTGGGTGGGACCAGGGGTGGGGACCTAGGAGGGTCAGGGTGTTTCCTAGGGCGGGGGGGTGGGTAACAAAAGAGTCCATAGGGGGAAGTCCAAAGGGGCTGGGACATGAAGGAACAGTCTTAGGGGGAATAGTCTTAGCCCCTGGGCACGCTTGAGGGCGCAGAGTTCTGGGGAACCCAGGGAGGGAAGTCCTGGGGGAGACCGCCGACTGGAACGCCGGCGGTACCGGACTGGACGCCGGCTGGATCTCCGGACTGGACGCCGGCTGGATCACCGGCTGGGCAGGGCTTGACGCCAGCTGGAAGGCCGACTGACACACTGGACAGGATACCGGACTCGGGACCACAAGACTGGACACAGGACTGGACACCGGCTGCACCGGCGGGGATGCCGGCCGCACCGGCTGGACCTCCGGCTGCACCGGACTGGATTCCGGGTGCACCGGGCTGGGCACATGACTGGACACCGGACTGGACGCCGGCGGTACCGGACTGGACGCCGGCTGGATCGCCAGACTGGACGCCAGCTGGATCTCCGGACTGGACGCCGGACTGGACACCGGCTGCACCGGACTGGACATTAGACTGGATGCCGGCTGCACCGGACTGGACGCCGGACTGGATACCGGACTGGACGCCGGCTGCTGCACAGGCTGGGACGAGGCCCGCGCTGCCTGCCCGCCTGGTGGTCGGCTGAAGGAAGGAGGTGAAGGGTACGGCTGGCTCGGGGTTGGAAGCCTCTGACGAGGAACCCCAGGATTCTCGCCTGCCCCGTTTGCCACCGAGGCTCACTGGTGGTGGAGGGAACGGTGTGGAGAAACCCACAACCCCGATCTTAAGGGGACAGCCCTCAGGAATAGCGACCAGCGGAAATGAGTAGGTGGATTGAACTGAGACCCTGGACTCCGATCGATCAACGGCATACAGCCATATCGCATCAAAGTCCAGCGGTCTCAGCGACCTCATCTCCGCACGCGAGAGTGGCTCCCTGAGACCGGCGTTGAAGAGCGTCACCAACTCTTCCTCTCCGAACACAGTCTCCTCTGCGACTTCGAGGAACCGGCCCGCATAGTCATCTACGCTTCCGGTTCCCTGGCGAATGCCGCAGAGGAGACGAGCCTTGGTGGGAACGTACAGCGTCCATGCTGCCTGCTGGGTTCATTTTTGGTCGGTTCATTCTGTCACGTTTATGTGGAGACAGAACCCAAACGCAGGCAGCAGGAGTACAGTGGTAACAAAAAGACTTTTATTTTAAACAATAAACACAAAACAAAAACCCACGATGGGGAAAAACAGAGCAAATCAAAACTAGGAAACAAACTTAAATACTTCCCGTAGCAGGGAGACAAAACAAACCAGGCAAAACGGTAATCCAAATAATAAGTCCACAAACACAACGAACACGATAACCAGGAACATGGATAATCCACACAATACAAGGAGGGAACCACAGGGCAGGACACGGCACGACGAGAACGACAATGAACCGACACAGGACTAGGAATACACAGGACTTATAAAGGGGAAACACTGACGAGGAATAATTACACAGGGAGGGTGACAGGCAGGTGACAATAATCAAACAATAATGGGACAGGTGAGAGGGATGAAACACAAACGGAGAAACAAGGGGGCGGAGTTAGACGAAAGACAGGAGGACACGCGGCGAAATGTCAAAACAAACCGCCACGTGTCTCCACACAAGACGAAACTAGGGGTGCAACGGATCAAAAAACTCACGGTTCGGATCGTTTCTCGGATCAGAGTCACGGATCGGATAATTTTTCGGATCAGCAAAAAAAAAAAAAAAGACAAGACAAATAAACATAAGTTTTGTCTTTTTGTTTATTAACACTTTTAAATTATTAAATTAAAATATATAAAATCAACTTAAAGTGCACTCTTCTCCTGCTCATAAAGATCTGGCACAATCTTTTCGCTGAAGTGGGTGCGCGACGGGATGTCGTAACGTGGCTCAAGCACTTTCAGCATGTGTTTAAAGCCCTCGTTTTGCACAACCGAATATGGCCTCATGTCGGCACCTATAAACACACCGATAGCGTTTGTGATGGCTTTAGCCCGGTCTGAAGGGGCTGCTTAAATGCCGCGGTGATAAGCGGTTGTTGAGCAGCCTTCGTTTTCACTCCTGTCAGTGAAACACCGGGGTGATGTCGCTTCAAATGCGTGGACATGCTTGATGTGTTTCCACTGTCATATGTCTTTCTTGTGCCACAGTGCCTACACACCGTCACGGTTTTATCCACTAACCTCTTTCCTTCATCATTATATTTGACAGGGAAGCCAAAATGCTCCCATACAGGGGATTTAAATGACGCAGGGCGTTCAAGCTCCTCCCTTCCTCCGCTCGCCATGACCACGCTGTGTGTGGACTGAACATGCGCACAACTTTTATTTTCATAAATCAATCCGCGGATCACGTGTGTGCCGAACCGAAGATATTGATCCGAACGGATCACGGATCAATGATGATCCGTTGCACCACTAGACGAAACACACACACAAGACATGGTACTGTCACGACCCTGTCCACAAGACACGAAAACTCCGAATAGGAAGGACAGGACCCTGACAGCCCTCAAGGAGCTTTATTCAAAGGGTTCTGCCCTTCAAAGGTAGTACAACATAGGTGAGTTCACTTCTGTTTGGAATTCGCCTTTCATTTGAATATATTTATTTTCAATTTATTTATTTAGCATTCAATGTGACAAGTAATCAACGGTGACCTGAGGGCGCCATGTACGCTCAATGTCATCTGTCAATCTGCGTAAATGTTGCTCTGGAAAATTTCAAGACATTATATAAAATAAATTGTAAATAAAAATATATGATATTACTGTATGATGATTATTATTACTGTTATATTCAAAATTAGGTACAAAGCAGTTTCTACAAGATACAGATCTCTGACGCGTGCAGGAATACACCAGCATTCAAACATTTCATTCCATCACTGCTGATATGGTGAACTTGATAAAAAATGACTGAGCGACTTCAGACACAGCAAGCTCAAATATCCAAACCTCCGCCCAAACACACAGCAAAAGTTCATTACTGCAACAGATAACACTGCTGGGAGCATGTTTTTGTTTTCGCTAAACCAATGCTGTCTAGCTAGCATTTCAGTGTTTCTTAACATCCTAAAAACGATTCAAACTCTTAAGGCACATTCACTGACAAGAATAATGATAACTAATAAAATTATTCTTGAAATGAACGTAGCTGAAAAGAAACTTATTTAGCAGTGGTTTAATACAACATATGTTTGACTGTATACGATGATCTTAACCATTTTGCTTGATGCATAACCTGCTGGTGTACTCCACATCTTAACTTTGATAAACCATTTTTTTATTATAGCTCAAGCATCGTTGAATTTGCAGTTCTCTGGCATTGAGCGAGTTAAATAACTCCATGCCTCTGACTGATTTATGCAGTACTGCACATGATCACGATCCATCCGCTCAAAGCCTCTTTTTTTAAGTTCTTCCCGCTTTACCCCAGATCAGCAACGTTGTTTTGTTCTGGCTTCGGCAACACTAACCAATATTTTTAACAGCGCTGCAACTAACAAAATCTAGTTTGTTTAATTTAAGCACTTTCAAGTACCTATGTCTGTTTTCAAATACTTTCCAGTCCTTGAATTCATATGTCAGAAATTCAAATACTTTCAAGCACTTTCAAGAAGAGTGGGAACCCTGATGTAGTCACTGACAGTCAAAAACTGTTGTTAGTTGAAGACCTTTAACCCTTTCAACACTGACTATTACAATATGCAACACCGCAGGGCTTTAATGCTTTTATAAAATTACCAAAAGTAAAACATATTATGGACACATTTTAAGTAAAATAAATTAAAATACAGACCCCTTTTGCGCCGACATCACGCTTACGTCACGGCACTAGCTGGAGGCAAAACAAAGGGAAAACTGGAGGCGGCCAATACAAACCAGCACAGATTCGGCTACAAAAGGAGTTTAAAATATCATCATCTTGTGTAGTGCCACAATCGACAGAATACAGTCTACAATTTGATATTTTAACACCTGCTGCCATTGCAAAACAAAAACACTGACGACAGCTGTAGTTAAACACAATAAAACGAAACAAAACGTGCTACCTAGCATTAGTAATGCGGTCAGGGGGATCTTTCTGCCTCCACCTAAGCTCCGCCCACAAAAACGTGTCAAAATTTTACTAACAGTAAAGGCGTCTATATAGTGCCAGTAACATGTCAACGGTAGAATGTCGCTTTGCAATGTAGATAAAGAATAAAAAGTTGCTTTGCACTACTCAACTATTGACCAATCAGCATCAAGGACTATCCCTGAACAGAATGTACTGGGGCCTATAAAATAAAAGAAAAACAGACACATGAAATAACAACCTTCACAGCCGTTCCAGAAATCTGAATACCCATGACTCCCAATCCAGGAGGAACAATCAAAACAATCACTCAACGGCAAAGGTGGAATATGTAATGCCAACAGTAAAGTGCTCGCGGTTTTTCCGAAATGGACAAAAGTGATGTGTGAGCAAAACCTGCATTACATTTCCATACCATTTATGCATTTTTCCCACTCCCACAATGACCTTCAAGCATCTTTCTTCTTTACTGAGTACACTGGGGTGGGAGAGTTGTAATGTATTCCTATATTTCTCTCTCCTGTGGTGCCGGTGAACCACGGATCACATACGCCAGTGCTGTCTGGCAAAAACACATGCATGCATAACTCTCTTTTGTCAAATGTGATTTTAGCATTGCAGTGACTGCTTTGCCCTGTTTGTTTTACAGATAAGATGGTGAAACAGCGTTGCTTTATGATGGAGAGTGTATGCATGCGGGCACCGAGTGAGAAGAAGTGATAGGCTTTCCATCACCGACCCGCCCGAAGGCCTTTGTGTGTCATTGCTGAAACCAGCTGGTTTAAATGTAGATACAGGCAGGGCCACGTGTTACATAATGCAAAATCTTTCCTGTGTCATTTTGTCATCGCAAATCTCTCATCGGCATACACAGGGCTCTATTCAGTGGATTCGTGAAATCCTTTAGACTTTTTTAAGACTTGACAAATGAAATGAGATGTGACCCCCGGTAGGGTTGAGTACCGTTCACTTTTTAGCCGGTACCGGTACTAATACGGTACCTGGAATTCGGTACCGGTACCAAACAGTACCTTACTCTCTGTGTAATAAAAAAACATTTATTTCAATGAAAAAAAAGCCAAACCTCTCAATTTCAACATTTTGTTAAATTTTTTGACATAATCATTTATTTATGCAGTGTGACAATTTACGCAAACCATGAGGCCTCCACCATTAACAGACCATTAGATAATATAGAAAAACAAAACTTGAAAAGTCTACAAAAATATTTTTAACAGCATCATTACTGAAAATAACAGATTGATTTGTAATATACATTTTTAACAGAGATACTGAAAGAATTACATATATATATAATGTTGATCATACAATAATATGTACATAATGTAAACGTGTATCAGTCTCCTGCGGCGCTGTTCACAGCTTCAAACTGCACCTTGACGGTGTCACTCACCTCTTTCCATTGACTGCTCTAATCTGTCATTAATAACTTTGTTTCGTGATTTCATGAGATGATTTTATTCATTGACAGAAAACACAAAGCGCCTTAACAAACTTAAATGTTCAGCGCAGTGTTATGTGTGTGCGTGCCGGCTGCGTCTGAGCGCGCATTTCCTTAACGCGATTGTATGCTTAATTTTCTAAACAAGAACAAGTTAAATAAATAATATAAATATGATACCATGTGTAGAGTCGAGTGTTTATTTTCATTTTGTACGTTGATTAGGACAGCCTGCTTTAGATGCGGTTTTATTTTCGCTTTGCGTGAAGTAAAATGATTTCGCTCTCTCTCTCTCTCTTTCTCTTTAACATACCTGCTCTCGCGCAGCACCCGATGCGTTCTGAGGTACCGAAATTTGGCACCGAGTGATTTAATGTGAATCGATATTCGGTAGTCCCGACGTAATTCGGTCGGTGCCCTTAAAAGTACCGAGTCCGGTACCCAACCCTAACCCCCGGCCCACTTTACATGTTCTTGAAATACAGGTGAATGTATTTTAAGCCAGTATGGGAAAATGTTCCCTTGAGACAGATTATGGAATAGTTTCCTCCCCCTCACTATATGGTGACATTTCTACTTAATCTCTCTAACAATCTGATAAAAGAGAGACAAACTCAAGGATAGCATCTCCACTGCGTATTTATAGTTCTGGTGGCAAGCTTTCTTTAGAGTGGTAATGAACACGAGATTCATTTGCATTTGAACTTCTCTGAAAGTTCTTTAACACCGAGCAGTGGTCTATCATCTCCATGAGCAATGCAATTATTTGCAGTAACTTAAGTGTGAAAGGCAACACACTGTCAATTTCATAACAGATTATATCAATGATCCACAAAATGGTGCAGCACAACTGAAATGATCCACTGACAGATACTGATTGAGCTGTCAGATACGATTCACTGTTTTAATTCAACAAAGTAGCTCAGAACTTGATCTATCTGATTCCCAGCGGCTTTGAAACAGAGCAGCTCTGCGGATGTCTTGATGTGAATATGCACAAGCAATCTACAATGAGTTGCGATTATACTGGGTGATGACAAATAAACAGAAGGGCTTGCGAAAGAGTATTACAAATAAATTAGAGTCAGCCAAACAGACTTTTGGTACACACACATTTGGTACAGCTCTTATGAGGAACATGAGATTTAATTAAACAGGTGTTAATAAATAAAAGATTAGAACGTTTGTCATTACCATCCCATATTCACAGCAAGATAAAAAAAGCAAAAATGACTTTTTTCTGAAGTTACTATTTATTGATACGTGTTCAAGAAAAATGATCATTATTGTTTCATTCTGTACAATCGAGACAACATTTCTCTCAAATTCCAAATGAACATATTGGTTTTTTGTTTGCATTTATTTGCAGGAAATTTAAACAGGACAAACCAATCAAAAGAACAAAAATATGCAATGTTAGCAGAAGTTTAATACTACAAAGTAGTTCGTATTTTAATGTATGTTCGTTTAAACAACACAAAACTGATGTTTTTAATTTATAAACAGGATCAGTTCAAATATTAATATATGATATTGGAATAAGCCTGCACATTCTCTTAGTCTTTCACATTGCTGTTGGATGTCATTCCTGAGGTTTGTTTCTATTGAAATTTAACAGACACTAGAATTGTCACAATGCATGCAGAAATGCTGACTAAATGCAAAAAAGCAGTGACCTTTTCATTTTTGAAAGAAGTTCTAAGATGCAAACGAAAGATGAACTGTATGAGTCATATGTGTATTCCTTTCCATTTACTTAAACATAGTAAAATTATCAATTGATTCAGATTTCATAAAGCAAACCCTTACACTCCAGATGACTTCAGGACCAGTGTTGGGCAAGTTACTCTGAAAAAGTAATTAACTACTAGTTACTAATTACATATTCAACAGTGTAATTAGATTACTGTACAAATTACTCTCTCCGAAAAGTATTTAATTACTAATTACTTATATATAACTATATATGGCTCTTTTAATTCATTCAAATAAATAATATAAAACTACATAAAGTAGTATTATTAACTGACCAAAGTATTACAAATGTGAGAATAATACATTAAAGCACAGATTTAAAGTTAGACTTTGAATTTTGATGTCAATTCCACTATTGCACACACAAATATTAGATTAATTACATCAGAAGTAACTGTAATTAAATTACAGGGAAAAATAGAGTAATCCCTTACCTTACTTTTTAAAAGGACAAGTAATTTAATTACAGTAACTAATTAATTAGTAACTAGTTACACCCAACACTGTTCAGGACAGATTCACTGAATGTGCACTCATGACACTCTTTCTCAGACCCTTAGGAGCGGCTTGTTGACACAGTTGATTTCATTAATGTTGATCAAAAAATCACTTTGGGGCGTTTTTCTTCATTCACCCGTAATCATTTTAACATCTGCCGTGCGTGCACAAAAGCCTGAGGAAACCTGACCAGGTAAACATTGTGAAATGAGAGACGAAGTGACGCTTAGCAGAGTAAAATTCCCTCGGCTCTTTTCTGTTTTTCATTTTCGAAAGCATCTGCTAGGTTGCGGCAAACAAGCGAAGATAAATTGTCCATCAACAGCTTTTGTGGAGAAGAACTGCAGATTTCTTTCCTTCCAGAGCAATTTATCTGAGTTCAGTCAAGCTTAAGTCAGATGCTGGTCTTATTTCTTGGGTCGCAAAAATACGTGAAGAAAAAACAAGAGCGGGTCGATTTACTTCCTGAACTAAAATGGGCAATAAATGACTTTCATCTGCGGTTCATCTGATTTTTAGGTTTTAGGCTTTTTAGGCCAACTGTCCCTTAAAGAGTCATTGGCTGTAATCAGTCTAAAAGACCCAATTAAACATTCTTGGGAAATGGGTCACCTGCCAACCTACAACACGGAGATATTCAATCACATTTGTGCTGGTGTCTCCGTCACTACAATTAGTCACCATCACCCTTACAATTACCCCAATGATGAAGATAAAGCAGTCTTTGAAGACTTCAGCATCTACAGTACATGCATCCCAGCATAACTGAAAAGATGGTTATAAATCATGCCTGTTGGTGATCTTATTCACTCCAGGATTTACATTTGCACCAGCACTCTTATCAATCAATCACTAAACATCCAAAAAGCATACTAGACACTATATGTACATCTGTGGTTGGCTGCAAGACCCAAAGCTCTCTAGGAAGCAGAGACCGCTCTGGCGTTTCGTGTTCAACATAGCTAACATATCTGATGTTACCACCAGCTTCTGCAAACCAAACATGAACAACTAACAGAATTCAATTCTAAAATGAAAAGCCTCAGTGGTGCTGAAGGCAAGGGAAAACTCAAAGAACACAATCCTAATGCTGGCAAAAGCTTTGTCCATGTGCTACTTGACCACATGAAGCATGTAAATCCAAACCAATTTGTAGCCAGTACAAACACAGGGGTTCAGGGGATTTGTGGCCTGGGAAATGGTTAGTTAAAGGTATAGATCACCCAATAATGAAAATTCTAGCATCATTTAATCTTGTTTAGCATTTTTTATGATCAACATGAAATAAAAAATGACAATACTGATTTTTTATTGAAAAGTGCAGTGTTTATTACACTCTTAAAATGGATGTGTTAATTTTAACACATTATGTGTTATTTTTTAAATGAAAAGAATGTGTCATCCCAAGAAATAACACGGGGATGTGTTCAGTCAACCCGTTCTCACTCCCGACTCGGTCAGCGCCCCTTGGCATCACTTTTGAATGCGCAGGGTACCCCTTTGGCGTCGTTATTCGACGAGCGGAGAACTGCGTTGCTGTTCGTTAAATGCTCCAGACCGAGAAGCGTGCAATTCTTAGCATTTCATAATTATTTGTGTCTTTAATATTTTGGAGCACCTAACCCCACCCCCACCCTAAACCTAACCACTTCTCAACCATATAAAACACAACACATGAATAAAAGTACAGTCCCAGGTATTTATTGCAAAAATGACCAAAGACAGTGTTAAAGTATTACAAACAACTCTTTTGCACTGAAGCCGTACGATAACTTTATTTGAAGATGCCGTGTCCGTGAATGCACGCAGTTCATTCAAAAAAGAAACCGGAACATTAGCTAGATGCCGTCGATTGCGGGAGCCAATACCATTTCACGTTCAAAGCCAACAAAATGACGCGATCGGTCATGAGACAGAGGAGAGCCAATGGCATCGAAGCTGACGTAACTCGTCTCTTGTTCGGCTCACCGGATCTGAGATTTACGGCGGACGGTGATCGCTTTCGCATCTGTTCCTCGTACAAATCGATCGTTTCGCGTTGGTACCCATGAAAAATCTGTATTTTTGAACAACATTGTGACTGCTTGTGTAGTGTGTTTTATATTAAAATAAATGAACTGTTGTATTGCTCAAACTGCCTGTATAGCATCATGTAAACGCAATTATCATGTCCATTAAACTTAATTATACCACGGGGCTGTTGAATGCTTCATTCTGATTGGCTGACGAACGTTCGACGGGTGTGCATTATTTTTCAGTTAAACGCACACCTATGAAGGTGTCCCAGGTCTGCTGACCGCATTACAGTTCCATATCACTTCGCCAAGTTTAGCCTACTGTCCACCAGTGAATATGTATTTAACAACAGACACAGTGACAGGCAAATTCCATTGTCTGAGAAGAAATAACTATTAATATTTATGGACAGCATGAACATTTGAACAACAATGGCGAGAGCACTGTACAGGACTGTTCAGACGAAAAACTAAAGCATGTATCAAAGGTAACGGCAAACTACATGACACAATCAGCGGGTTAAAGATAAAACACGAAGCACAAAAATAACAACAACAACAACATGTTAAATTCGTCTGTGGAATGGGTAAACGGGACTTAAAACACGCAGGAAGCTTTCTATGCCACTGCGAGAACCGCAGCTGGCGCAGAAACCTCCATGTCACTTTTTTCTCTTAATACTCTTCTTATACGACAGGGGTGTTAAATACGACGAAAACAAATCAAATATACTGTAAATACTTGTCTTTTCACTCTCAGTGAAGCAAACGCGTGTGCATGTGCACTGTCTGTCTTCCTCTCAATCTCGGAAAACTGCATGCAGGCTCAAGCAACGCCTTCAGATGAGATGCGTAAGAAATTAGTCCTACCAGCAAGTGCATTCCGGGACAAATACCATACAAATGTCTTGAGATAAAACATCGTAACAACGTCTTGTGGTATCAGAACAACGTCTTGTGGTGTTGTGACCGTGGTATAAGCGGAATAATTGACTCCGGTCCGTTCAATTATCGAAAGTTAATGCACACCCGAGGTGTAACGGCCACTCCGCTTCGCGTCGTGGCCGCATTACCACCTCGGGGTGTGCATTAACTTTCGTCACGGCCCGTCGTCAATTATTCCTTACATCAAACCCTGAAACATCATCATTGCAAATTATATCCAATATACAATTTCATAACGACGGTTCATAACGACATTTGCGGGCCCTGCACGTCGAAAAATTACACCAAAGGGGTACCCTGCGCGTTAAAAAGTAATGCCGAGGGGGCTGACCAAGCTACAATATGCAGGGCTCTAGAGTGCGACCAATTTGGTCGCACATGCGACTTGATTTCTCAATGGTGCGACTAAGAAAAATCTGAGGTCGCACCGGTGCGACCAGCCGTTCGAGGGAGAAAAAAAGTCTCCGCGACTCTGAAAGTCTCCCTGTGATTCAACAACAGACACACATTAGGCCCATATCGTGATCTAAACCAATCAGAGATAGTGAAGGGCGGACCCCCCTCTGATTGGCCGTGGTCCAGATTTTCCTGTACGTGTGTGTACCAGAGGTCGTGTTAACCGAAAATTCTCTGTCATTGACAAAAAATGTTTACCAGTGATGGAAAAATCTGAAGGCCGTCCGTCCGTCAGCTATTTTGACGGATTACAATGAGAGCAATATGTAACTCCCCGTTTCCCTTCATTAGAGCATGATATGCTCGCGAAGGGACGTGCGTGTTTTCACATGTCATTGTTACTGACTAGACATATGTGATGCGATCTGAGAAAACCCGTCGGATGTCGCGCTGAGACGAGAGAAAGACCGTTCACCTATCAAAGTAAACTACATAACACGAAGAATGAAGGAGTATCAATGCACATTTCCCGCCAGTCCTGTGTAAACTACGGCATGCAAAGTTTTTTTCATACAATGTTTTCATGAGATGGCGGAGCTCCCCGTCTGCAGCACCGGGAGTTATCCGATCGCAAAACATACAAGGGATGATCAAAAGTCCAGACACTATGCACATGATAAACAAGGTAAAACTTGCTTCACTGCTTATTAGTTGTTGTCCGTAATGTTTGCTAGTTTCCTCGTGTAGTGATAACGGCAGAGCTCTCGTTCTTTAAGTGTGCCCTGCACTATTTTCCTTACTTTCATTTTATTCAAACGGTTTTGTACAGTATTTTTATAGACTTCAACACTAGGAAATGTTTTTTATTAAATTGTTATGAAGTCTTTTACCACTGTAAAGTGACTTTTATTTGTGATACTGGACTGTTGTGCTTTTATTTTCATCACTTAACTTTAAACCCGTTTTACTCCAAATTCCGTTCCTGAAAATCCTAGCGCTTCAGCCGACCTCAGCCATAACTTTTGTTACATACATACAATGAGCAAAATAAAAACTGATTTGGAAAGGGCTTAAATATGGTATCAAAAACTGTAATATATAAATTTGCACCATGTGTTGGGTTTTCCCAGATCGAATCACATATGAACATAAACATTAAAACATGAAATATATAGATCAATATAAACAACAACGGCTTTATTGGGCATTCAGTTGTATTAAAATACAACAAGTTCCGAGACGCAAGTACAGCGTGATGACGTCACGAACATACTAATTACCACCTAACGCCACCTTGCACCATAGTGACGGGTAATAATAGATTATGACGGATTTTTTACGAGCCTGTCAGTCAAAATGACGGACAATAAAAAAGTCTAGCGCAACCTCTGGTGTGTACGTGTGAAAATGCGTGTGCTGCAGTCAGACAGAGAGAGGTGAGGAGCCTATAGGCCCGTCAGTTAAACAGAGTGGATGTAGCGCGGATGATGAGAGAAGATGAAAAGAACAATTGACAACTTTTTCGTGAATAATGTTAAGTTAAGGCCTGATCCGTCCGAAAATCATAAGCAATGCTCTGACACGGTGCCATCAACCTCCCAGGTTATGTCAAGCCCTGGTCCATTTATCTTGAAATGTTTTAAGTTTCAGTTCAGTGAAGCACTTTAAGCACCAACACTTTTTCAGTAAGTTACCTTTCTTGTAGAATTGTGCTTCAAATAAAGAAACTTTATGTTGACCAGATTGTTAGTTAATCATTTACAAGTCAATTTTGCCTATATGGACAGTGATTTAAAAAAAAAAAGAACTGGTAAAACTGCGGTGTTAAATGCGATGCGGTCGAAAATTTGGGTGCACCTAACTTTTGTGCTGGTGCACCTAAGAAAAAAAGTTAGGCGCACCAGTGCAACCAGTGCAAAAAGTTAGTCTAGAGCCCTGATATGTGACGAGTAGAGAGTGAGAATGTGTTGTCAGTTAAGGACAAGACCAGGGCTACCAACTCTAAAGCATTCGCCATGAGACTCACGCAATTAACTGTTTTCTCATGCTCTCATGCCACACAACCATTTTCTCATGCAGGGTCGCACCCGCCATTTTTTTCTGTGGTGTGTAGTAAAATTTGTTAAATAAATGCCTAAAAATCTATCTTTTGGTGCTGCAAACTAGGGATGGGGAGTCGACTCCAAAAGAGTCGATTCCTCGACTCTTAATGTCCCTAAAGTCGGATTTGACTCCAAGACAGGAATCGACTCCATATTTTTTAATGTTGTCATTGACTCAAACCGGTTAAATTGTCTTTGTGATTGGCGTAAAGCAACGAATAACATTTAAAAACCAATCATGTTTATGGTTAAACTCATACACTCCTCCATTCACTCTTCTCTCTCTCTGGTAGTACACGAATGCTCCGCCCAAGCAGTCTAATTTATGTCATTTGAGATGGATAGTCATTTCAGGGCAGAAGTGGATTTTCAGATTTTAACTGAAGATTATGAAGGTACATGAATTTTAAAAAGAAAATGACCCACATTGATAGGGTATTTACTATAAACGCTGCAATATTTCACGAAAAAATAAGTATTATCATTTTCAATTTCGTTGGGACTTTAAGACTTTGTAAGTTGCTTTGAATGAAAGCGTCATGCTATGCTTAGATGTGAGTGTGTGTGCATAACTGGACACAAATCAAAATCAAGTTTGTGGAAACAAATTATAAAGCGTTTCAACCAGCTTAAAAACGTAAAAAATCGGCAACAGCCAGGAAGTCACAAATCTTGTACTAAGTTCTTGTTGCTGGGTTATTATTATAGCATATTTGTTGGTTTTAAAATGACATGTTGATATTTTTAAAGGTTGCCGACCCCTGCTGTACGCTGTCCCTCGCGTACGCATAAAAACGGGAACTATACTTCGGGCTTAAAAATTATTTATCTTATCAGGTTATTTTAATATTTCATGTGCCCTCATGATCTTTAAACAAAATAAAACAATTCTGAAGAAAAAACACCATTGAAACTTCCATTTCATGCCAATAATTTGTACATTTTGTATAATTCACATGCTTGCTATCAGTGAAACAGGTCCAATGTCTGTTTTTGGATTGTAGATTGATATGAGGAACACATCAAGCGAGCCATTCAACAGCACACACAAATTAACAGCGACAGCTCTCAAATTTGTGACACGTCGTGTTTAAAACTCCTCAGAAGGTTTTACGCTGCAATAATATTTTACAATTTATCATGTTTGGAACGTTGTAGAACAGGCAAAAAATACACCATGTGTACGTCCAGCCTTGCATGATATTGGATATAACAGAATCCAGTTTCCTTTAATCACACAAACACCACATGTGAGCAGAGGTGCATGCATAAAAATGTATTAAACCTGTGGGAGACAACCGTAGAAAGGAGATCAATTCATTCAGGTGATACATATTAGGTTTGCTGACCCCATATTTATTACCTCTGCATAGGGCAGGACATTCACAGCCTAAAACAACAACGCGTGAAAAGTCCTGCTGCAGGTAATATGGCCACAGACCAACTTTGAGTAGCTGTACATATGGGTCACAATCCGCGCATCTTGGGTTGCACCATCTGTTCTACAAAAAATGGCAAGTCTACCTCCTTTCTAGCAGCATTTGCTTGTCATGCCATGCCAGTAAGCAGAAGGATCTAAATGCAGCTTTGTTATCGCTGTTATCAGTACACTGATAGACTACACTAATCAAACAAGAAACATGATAACGTCACAATTAACATAGGGGTCCGGGAAACACATTAGGATAAAAAAAACACAAGATGAAATATGCGTCAAGCATCGTTAACAACCTTGTTGACACAATTTGGCCCACAAACCATTCCAATTCAGTGCAAATGTGCAGTCGAGACTATTAGCACCAGATTCAGATTAAGTGGCGTAAGTACTAAAACCTCGTTCATTCAGTTAGCTAATGTCCTTACATTAGCCTTACATAATAATTTATATGGGACAAATCTGTGTCTAGGTTTTTTGCTTTAACGCTATAAGAACAACTTTCTTTCCCTCAGTGTTACCAGCAGCCAGGCTCAGAGAAAACCACAGAGAAGCTATTGATTTGTGTATGGGATCAGAATTGTTGCAATATTCTGAATAAATAAACTATGATCCGCAAATAAATATAGAGAGTTTCACAAACATTTTTTAAATCCACATATGCACAAAAAGCGAACCATAAATATATGTTAGACGTTCCACAAAAAGAAATGGAATTCACAAATAAATACAATGAGATTTGCAAATAAAAAATATTTACAAATTTATTTCAATGGCATTTATTTGTAGATCACTTTCTGCTAGGGATGTAACGATTCACTCAGCTCACGATGCGATGCGATTCACGATTCTGATCTCACGATGCGATTTATTCACGATTTACTCACGATTTATTTTTAAAAAATGAGTTGAAACAAATTAGAAATGAACAACTTCCCTTGCATTATTTCTTAAATGCTTTACGTTTCTTTGCATAATAAAATAATGTTTTATTTCAAATAACAAAAGTAAACTGCGATTTTATAACAAATTAATAATAGAAAAAGTCTCTTTAATATAAACAAACTAATACTGTCTGTGCTTTTCTTGGATTTTTTTGCATTTAAGAAATATCAGCATCCACGTTTAGGTTTGCAGTGAAAATAGCGGCCCCTGCTGTTCAAAGAATGTATTGCGATTCAGTTCAAGCCTCAACCGAATTGAATCGTCACTCATTATAACCGATTTTCAACCGGCTCACGGTGAATCGTTACATCCCTACTTTCTGCACATTTGTGGATCGCTTTCTGCACATTCGTGGATCGCTTTCTGTGCGTTTGTGAATCGCTGCACGCATTTGTGGATCAGTGCACGCATTTGTGGATCAGTGCACGCATTTGTGGATGGCTCTCTGTGCATTTGTGGATTTTGAAACATTTCTAACGTCAAAACGCACACACAATCCACAAATAGGTGGACTCCGCACACTATCTACGCAAGCCAATCGGGTAACTTCCGCTTCGTTGTCCAATAGGGCACGTTCTAACTTCAGCCAATCATGTTTTGTTCTGCACTAAGATTCAGGGAGCTAACATGGCGGCTAGTGGCGGTCTAAAATGCGTGATATACTAAGAAATGTGAATGGCCTCTTCTTTATACTACTCAGTAATGATTGTTTGTGTTTATATGCATTGTCCGTATGTTAGTAACAAACGACTGAAATGTTTATGACTTGATAACAGCGTGCACGGACTGGGGTGGACAATCCCGGTGACTGGGGACTGATTTGGTCTGCTGCAAGCCAGCCGTTTTATTGTCTTTATGTACCAAAGTGATAAATTCCGATTTTGGCATTCAATAAAATATAATCTGTTTCCCCGATACTGCATGGGTAAGCAGCTAGTTCGCGCCGCACACTCAGCGTGGTGTGGAGTTACAAGGTGCGCAGCGTTTGCATTGCAATGATCACTGCAGCTGTCGGTGTAGGCTACTACCAGTATAACGATGGCAGAATTAACGTGGGGGAAATCATCAGCACTGTGAATTTCTGTCATTCATAATTCAAAATAAAACGTCATTTAATCAGTCATCTCTGTTTATCCCATTCCTGAATGATCTCTGCTGCTGTGGCTAAACTGTTCTGTATACTGTCTTAACTCTTGCCACAACAAAGGATGCCGATCCTTTGACTATGATCTTGTGCACACAATATATTCACAAATTCACACAGCAACCCTAAAAGTAAACGATGTAGGCCTAGTAAAACCTTACCATAGTAAATATTGGTATACAACTGCAGATAATCAATTTACTGTAGTTAATTAAAAGGGTTGTGGCAGTGCTCTTATAGCGTGTTATACGATATACGTCTCCATGTTTCCTGGTGCTAAATAAATCAATATTGTTGGGTTATAATTATGTATATATTGCTGCCTTTTAAATGACACATAGGACATCTTTAAAATACTGTTTATTTCATTTATTTATTGGCAAATAAAAAACAACGGGGGCAATAAGAACGCAAGGGAGGCAACACAACTTTTCTCTTCGATGAAAAAAGTATGAAGCAAAATATGAAATTGCCAAATAAAAATGAATTGAAGGTAATTGTACAAATTAATGGGTTCTCCATACAAATGCACAAAAGGCACTGGATATTACATGGCATTTCAGTAAAGCCCTTTTCATACAGAGATCCCGGAAAATATGCGGAAGATTTGTTCCGGGATGACGGGATCGGTTGATTTTGGTTCACACTGCCAGTGATTTTCTGGAACCTGTGCGTGCGTTCACACACATCCTAAAGACATGTGACGTGTAATGTACTGTAATGTAGTCGGGAACGTAGCGCTGTCACGGTGAAGGAATTTTCCTTGCAGTGATATTGGCTTTTTTATAGTTCAATAGCGCGTTTTGCTATATTATAACCGCATTCCTTCTATATTTAGTGCCAAATAGGCCTAAAAAAGCTCCTAAATGGAGTTAGCATACATTGTTGGTTTTTAAATGATAAAGATATAAATTTAAATCAAAATAAGTACTTTTTATGTAGTCTATTTATTGGTAAATGCAGAACACTGAAGAATGAGACGCAAGAACCAAGGTATATCCCATCAGCTGAAGTTAAATATAAGAAAATATGAACATATGAAAACAAAAGCAAATTGCATGGGCTTGTTGGTGCAAATTTACAGAACCTCAATAAAAATGATAACAGAACGATGCGCAGTTTTAATAAAAAATGTGTCAGTAGCCTGTTTTTACTAGGCTACTTTAACTGCAATACAAAAGGCAATTATTTTGTTTTACATGTTTTTGTTTAGAAAAAACAAGCATGCTCAGGTAGGGTCAAATCAGTCTGTTAATAAAAAAATCGCTCCTCCACTTCGTGTACGTCAAGAGACGTACAAGACTTGTTTTGAAGGTTGCTAAGCGATCAAGTTTATTAAAGTTCTCTACCATTGTAACTTTGTGTTGATCGATGAAGTCATTTAAAACTTGCTGCATTTAGAGGCGACATATTCTCTCTCAATTTCAGTTTACATGCTCGGGACACATACAAACACTCGAGACCTCCGAAGACTACAGCGGATATTTCAGACTGTTGAGCGAATCACTGGTAATACCCTTCCCACTGCAAGAACTGTACTCATCCAGAGTGAGCGAGTAAAAGGGCTCGCAAAATCTCTCTGGACCCCTCACACCCAGCACACTTTCTCTTTGAACTGCTGCCGTCTGGTCGGACCTACAGAGCACTGAGCACCAAATAAAGTTTCTTCCTTCAGGTCATCTACCCCATGAACAGTTAAATGTTCTCCCCACTGTTCAATAAATATGTCCAATACTAAACTACTCACTTATACTCATATTTATTTATTATACATATGTTACTGATTTAATATATCATACAGCTATCCCATTCCCTTACACGATTTGTATAAAGCACCTTATAACTTGTATATACACTCACCTAAAGGATTATTAGGAACACCTGTTCAATTTCTCATTAATGCAATTATCTAATCAACCAATCACATGGCAGTTGCTTCAATGCATTTAGGGGTGTGGTCCTGGTCAAGACAATCTCCTGAACTCCAAACTGAATGTCAGAATGGGAAAGAAAGGTGATTTAAGCAATTTTGAGCGTGGCATGGTTGTTGGTGCCAGACGGGCCGGTCTGAGTATTTCACAATCTGCTCAGTTACTGGGATTTTCACGCACAACCATTTCTAGGGTTTACAAAGAATGGTGTGAAAAGGGAAAAACATCCAGTATGCGGCAGTCCTGTGGGCGAAAATGCCTTGTTGATGCTAGAGGTCAGAGGAGAATGGGCCGACTGATTCAAGCTGATAGAAGAGCAACTTTGACTGAAATAACCACTCGTTACAACCGAGGTATGCAGCAAAGCATTTGTGAAGCCACAACACGCACAACCTTGAGGCAGATGGGCTACAACAGCAGAAGACCCCACCGGGTACCACTCATCTCCACTACAAATAGGAAAAAGAGGCTACAATTTGCACGAGCTCACCAAAATTGGACAGTTGAAGACTGGAAAAATGTTGCCTGGTCTGATGAGTCTCGATTTCTGTTGAGACATTCAAATGGTAGAGTCAGAATTTGGCGTAAACAGAATGAGAACATGGATCCATCATGCCTTGTTACCACTGTGCAGGCTGGTGGTGGTGGTGTAATGGTGTGGGGGATGTTTTCTTGGCACACTTTAGGCCCCTTAGTGCCAATTGGGCATCGTTTAAATGCCACGGCCTACCTGAGCATTGTTTCTGACCATGTCCATCCCTTTATGACCACCATGTACCCATCCTCTAATGGCTACTTCCAGCAGGATAATGCACCATGTCACAAAGCTCGAATCATTTCAAATTGGTTTCTTGAACATGACAATGAGTTCACTGTACTAGAATGGCCCCCACAGTCACCAGATCTCAACCCGATAGAACATCTTTGGGATGTGGTGGAACGGGAGCTTCGTGCCCTGGATGTGCATCCCACAAATCTCCATCAACTGCAAGATGCTATCCTATCAATATGGGCCAACATTTCTAAAGAATGCTTTCAGCACCTTGTTGAATCAATGCCACGTAGAATTAAGGCAGTTCTGAAGGCGAAAGGGGGTCAAACACCGTATTAGTATGGTGTTCCTAATAATCCTTTAGGTGAGTGTATGTAGCACATGCATACAATATAGCATCCGCTGCTCTTTTGACATATATTGTTTTTTTTCATATGTGTATTGTCTATTACATATTTATTTTTTATATTTTGTTACCTGTGTCTCGTCACTTGTCACTTTCAACTGTATGTGCACTGGCAGCTTCTGTCACTAAGACAAATTCCTCGTGCGTAGAGCACATTTGGGCAATAAAGCTCCTTCTAATTCTGATGTATGTTCTTTGCGTTATTATGGGAAACTTTATATGAGCTGTTCATATGATAGTAAATGTATTATACTACTACAGTATTTCTGTGTGGGGAATTGTGGACAGAATTGTCCCACATGGTCATCTTGCAATATAGCCTACTTACGCTGCTACCACTATAAAGACAAGCTTACTATTGTTAATGTTATGGGTAGTGTTTCTTACAGTGATCATTTTTGTCATGGCAAAGAGTTAGACAGTAGCCTATACAGAACAGTTTAGCCACAGCAGCAGAGATCATTCAGGAATGGGATAAACAGAGATGACTGATTAAATTACGTTTTATTTTGAATTATGAATGACATAGAAATTCACAGTGCTGATGATTTCCCCCACGTTAATTCTGCCATCGTTATACTGGTAGTAGCCTACACCGACAGCTGCAGTGCGCATTGCAATGCAAACGCTGCGCACCTTGAAACTCCACGCCACGCTGAGTGTGCGGCGCGAACTAGCTGCTTACCCATGCAGTATCGGGGAAACAGATTATATTTTATCGAATGCCAAAATCGGAATTTATCACTTTGGTACATAAAGACAATAAAACGGCTGGCTTGCAGCAGACCAAATCAGTCCCCAGTCACCGGGATTGTCCACCCCAGTCCGTGCACGCTGTTATCAAGTCATAAACATTTCAGTCGTTTGTTACTAACATACGGACAATGCATATAAACACAAACAATCATTACTGAGTAGTATAAAGAAGAGGCCATTCACATTTCTTAGTATATCACGCATTTTAGACCGCCACTAGCCGCCATGTTAGCTCCCTGAATCTTAGTGCAGAACAAAACGTGATTGGCTGAAGTTAGAACGTGCCCTATTGGACAACGAAAGCGGAAGTTACCCGATTGGCTTGCGTAGATAGTGGGCGGAGTCCACCTATTTGTGGATTGTGTGCGCGTTTTGACGTTAGAAATGTTTCAAAATCCACAAATGCACAGAGAGCCATCCACAAATGCGTGCACTGATCCACAAATGCGTGCAGCGATTCACAAATGCACAGAAAGCGATCCACGAATGTGCAGAAAGCGATCCACAAATGTGCAGAAAGTGATCTACAAATAAATGCCATTGAAATAAATTTGTAAATATTTTTTATTTGCAAATCTCATTGTATTTATTTGTGAATTCCATTTATTTTTGTGGAACGTCTAACATATATTTATGGTTCGCTTTTTGTGCATATGTGGATTTAAAAAATGTTTGTGAAACTCTCTATATTTATTTGCGGATCATAGTTTATTTATTCAGAATATTGCAACAATTCTGATCCCATATTTGTGTGGCAAAAAGTCCCCCCACATACATGTATCCCTGTTTGACGATAATTACTTGACACTGAATAATTAGGTTTATGAGAACATCACCACACACTACATTTTTGCATGAGTGAATACTGCCAACTATAGAGTGTACTCTATCTTTTATAACTGCCATTGGTGCTGATGAAGATATTAACACTTAAATAATTTGTGAGAACCTATACTGTTGTTGAGGATATAAAACGACAGCCTGATTTCCCTTTTGCTCTCTAATGTTAGACCTACTCCTTTTAAAATTCAACCATGATCAACAAAAACCTTTTTTTTTAAAAGCTTGTGGACCCTGTTTTCTGTTCCAGGGCCAAACACGAGTAGTTTTCTGCAGATCTACATATTGATTTATTTGTGTGTGGAGAGTGGGTTAATTAAATGTGAATCGTAAGCCTGCGACTAAATATTTAGCATGCTGGACAGAGGAGGGGAATCTGTCCTTTAGATGTTAAAACGCCAATCATACAGCATAACCTGGGAATATCTGTCAACAACCTGTGAACGAATGGTATTGAAAAAGATCTGCAGTAGGATTAAATAAGTGCCTTCAGATAGTGTGCAGTTTTGCTGAGCATCTGTAATGAGGTGTATCACAAATCCCAATCAAGTGCATGTACAGAACATTTTGATCTAGAACAATAACTGCAGCATAAACAAAGAGTAAAAAGAAGCTTGATTTAGATCAACTGAATTCAGTCTGAAAGATTTGTTCAGGCCAATGATGTGTGGGTGGTGTCAATGATTTAAAATTCTTAAGAATTACACGAGGCTAATTAAAGTAAGGTTTTCTTTGATTGAAAATGTCACACACAACTTAAGGCTGAAATACACTACAAAACTTTAGCTCATATTTTGCCCAGATTTTCAGTCTGGACTTGTTGCAGAAAGTCTGTGCCAGTCTGCAGATTTGATCAGTTAGTGTGTTTCTATCTGAAACTTTCAAAAAGTCTGCAAGTGTATGATGTCTAGTTTAAAAAAAATGGTTCAGATTTTAGAAGTCTTGTAGTGTGTTCCAGCCATTAAGGTTGCCTTAGTAACAATATGTGCTAACAAATGTAATCAAAACGTTTTCAATAAATCAATAAAAATACTTTTTATTTGCTTAAAGAGAATTCTGAGAATTGTTTCTAAACACATTATAGATGTTAGAAATGTATTGCTGAAACACATTACAAAGACTATGCACGTCTGTATGTATGTAGTACCAGGGACGTGCACAGACATTTTATGGGCTCAAGTGGAAAAAAGGGCACTTCTCATATTTGTTTTAATTTTTTCCAAACAAAATGTTAAATATATTAAAATAACTATTTATATAAATCCCTCACACTCACCCAGTTGTTTCATGTTCCAACAATGGTCTTCTGTAGAATTCACAAATTTTATCCAAAGAACACTGTTCTTAGAACAGGCAACAACAAAGGAAATTAAGCCACAATGTGCATGTTTTCTATGCTAAAGTTTCAAGTATATAGTTAGGATAAATGACTGCACAAAGGAAAATGACATATTTTCACTAATAATTTATATATATAATATAATTTATTTTGCACAAGCCAATAAACTTAATTATTTTGGTGTTATTGGGACACCAACAATGAACTTCACACTAAACTGAAAAAGGCAGTAGGTGCTAATTTGTTATTTTACAGGACAAAAACCTGCAAAAATAATTAAAACACACTGCAAAAAATGATTGACAAAATACAAAAATACAGCAGCTTAACTAATTATTATTAATACTATTTTTGTTGCTATAATTACACTTACTGTACCACGCACGCGCACACACACACTAATGGTGACAAGAACTTTGTTTCACATTTGAGGGAGGGCTGTTTAGATCTATCAGCGCATACACAACATATAAAATGGATGTAGATGAGGAGTCTGACATCAAACTTATCAAGTTATTGTTTAAGGCAGGACACTTAATGTACTGTTCAAGTTTCAGATGTTGGTCTATTTTGCTTTCATGTCTACTTTTGCTCTAATGGAAAGGAAATATCCAAAATACACATTAAGGTGTTTGTTTTAAGCCTTCTATACCCTCGTCTGTTTGCTTCTGTAGATTTCTTCTAAATTAACCCAAAACAAGCTGCATATATATCTGAATATTTAAACACAACATTTCAAGGGAAAAGACTTTTGATGTAAGTTATATTAACTAATAACTGGTGGTATGATTTAGTTATTTTGTTTATCCTATTCATCTTAATTGCCTGACAAATGTATGCAAGTTAGCACATTTTAATTACTTAATGCCTGGTTTACATATCAATGAGGCGATTCTGATGACGTTATTAATTTTACTGTGTTCAGCTGTCGTTTCTCCATCAAGTTAGCATGTATGCCAATACTGCCTTTAGCTTACTCATTAGCTCATAAGTGATGGATGTTAGCAAAACAATATTTGCAGTTTGTCTTTTGGATAATTCGTGTGAATTCGAAAGCACATGTAAGCTAGTCTGTTCATCACCACTCACCTCCACACCAAGACAAACGCTAAAGGAGGGAGGTCTTCACTTCTGTGGCTCTCTGCCTGATGTGCCAAACGTGCTACACACACAGCTGTGCTTGCGTGGAGATGCGGATGGGAGAAAGGCATCGGAACTCTCAACATTTGCCGACCTGAACTGACATTTTCTAATTGTTTGACAAGGAAAGCTGTGCGCAAACAGAAACACATACGCGTGCACATTCATATATCCATTTATTTAAAAAATCCCAGAAAAAGGGCACTTTCTCTCGAGGAAGAAAATGGGCCTGGGCTCAAGCCCCAAAGCCATCCCCCCCTGCACGTGCCTGTGTAGTACTGAATAAGCCCTTTTCACAATGACGTCACTTAACTTCCGCCTTTTCGTATCATAACATCCGTCTTGCAACAAACAACAACAAGAAGAAAAACTTCCGTTTTGCCGTCGCGATGGAATTTAACAATATTGAGAAAAAAACTGACAGAACACGTATTCCTACTTATCCTAGCACCTTCGCTAACACAAAAAGAAAAGAAAACACTTACCTTCATAATCAAACAGGTACTGTTCGAAGAATTTGTATAATTTCTCTAGCTTTGATCTTGTCGTTAGCTAAAATTTGTCTGCAAGACGTTTGTGACAAGCAGAGCGGGACGAGGGCCGTGAGGGAACTGCGCGAGGCCGGTGGCGCGAGTGATGACGAGCATCTCTCTCGTCCCACTCTGCTTGTTACAACGTTGTACATCATCTAGCCGTATTTGTGGCAGATGTGCAAGGGACTTTGTAAACTCTGTCGGTACACGATCCGGGATGCCTGCACGATCCGTTCTGCGCATGCGCATAATGACGTAGTAAACAACTTCACGGTTTCCCTACACTATTGGTATCAAGCATGCGATGAAACGCTTGACGGCCAGACGGCACAACTGGCGGCATATTTTTGTAGGCTACGTCGTGTTTTTCATTTAACAGTTCACGGCGGGTCTATTTTGATGTTTTAAAATGTAGCTTACGCTATGCATTACGATGTGTTTACGTGGCTGCCAATCCAAAATAATAAAGGAGTTGTTACATGAACATACACGATTTTGGTTACATGTGGAATAAAGTCTGAGTCTTGAGAGTCTGTCACTGCAAACCTTCAGTTTCCTCCATACTCCCCTTTGCGATTCATTGCTGCATGGCATTAGGCCTACTTAACTTGCGTGTTTCGATCTGAGGTCAGTAGTATTGTCAAAGACGGTTTTTATTAAAAGCTGCTAATATTAGTTACTTTAAATCGACTCGTTTTGTATTAGTATGGGTCTATAATAGGCTAATATATCTATCTATATAATCTAAATGAGGAATAATCCCTTCAATGGTGTTACAGAACACAATAAGGAACATAATATGCATTTCTGCCTAGACTATCTGCACTTACATGAAGAAAGAACTACAAACAAGTCTGGGGAAACGTTACAGAGTATTTCAACGCATAGTGTGCACACAGAAGTGACATGAGACCAGAGGTGGACAGTAGTGAAAGTCGCGGTACAAAGGTGCTCAAGCGTGGAACAGATCGTGCAGTGTCGTCGCTAAACAGAATTATCATATGTCTACACGTCATTATGCGCATGCGCGGAACGGATCGTGCAGGCATCCCGGATCGTGTACCGACAAACTCCATCTGAGAGCTTGTGGCTACCCGATCCGTCCCGGAAACACGATTTGTTCCGCGCATGCGCGAAACTGACGTCACTTCCTGTCTGAAATAAATCGAAACACTTTACGGCAGTTTCGGGTATGTAGGCTATACCGTTACTGCTGTTGTTTTACACTCGGAGTTTAATATATATATTTTTTATTACATTTATTAATAAATGTATTTATTATATCTGTATAAGTTTCTTTTTTCTTAATTTGTTTCTTACAATGCTTTGAGATATTTCCTGGCTTGTTAAATTGTTGCTGAATTATAATGCATGTTTGTTTTAAGGTGGTCATAAAAAATAACTACCCGATCCATTTCGGTTAAAATTTGGTTAATATGTGGCACAAATTAACTTCATTGAATTAAATAAATGGTCAAATTAAACTGAATTGTTTAAATTTGCTAGACACAATTTGGAAAATACAGATGTTCATACAGATGTGTTTTCTTTCTATTCATTTTCTAAAGATAGGTTCTACATAACTGTTCTAGATATTTAACTGCATTTAAGAAACACACAGAATACAGTTATATATATATTCTTTCAATTTATTTATACATTTGTTCCATTCCTCACACACGCTCGCTCACGCACACTCTCGCACACGCACACACATGCACACTCTCTCTCACGCACACTCACTCACTCACACACGCGCACACACACTCACACACTACATTTCTCTTTGTAGAACATAGCATTGACCTTTAGGCCTTGGTCATCAACACAGTACGACAAAAATGTTTCCATGTCTTCTTGGTAATGAAATATAAACAAAAAGGCATCCTTCGCCTCAGAGAATTGACCCCCCAAGAGGTTCTTGATGGCATTTTGTTGATCACCCCTGTTCATCTGCAAAAAGGCAGGCTCTGTCACCTCCCCACGGAATAAGTGTCTGTGATTCTGTACCCAGTACCACGCTGTATTTAGGTCTCGGACAATGGTTGGCTGCTGCACCTATTGAAGTAAATGAAGTTTATGCTTCATTCTAATTGGTTGACTAATTAAATGGCCTATAGTCATTTATTCCTTACATAGTAAAATGGCACAACAGTTATACTATTTATTCAGCAATCATGCAAATGCTTCATGTATAACCACTACTGTATAATCATTAACCTTATCAATGTCCTTGTCATCCACAACTCTTCTGCTGGGTGACAGTTTGGTGGTGGTGAATTTCGACACCCTAAACACAGGCTCAACGATCCCCTGAAGGAGTTGGGATGCTTCTTCGGTCCAGTATGCAAACCTCTGTCCATGCCTTTGAAAATATATGTAAATGTATATGAACTCTATGTAATAGCTTTAGCTAACTTAATACAGCCAAGATACTGAAATTATATCTGTAGAATCTATCATACCCTTCTAGGCAAAATCTTTCCATGAGGTTAATGCACCACCACTGGCGAATCAATGGCACCTCCTCCTAAAACCCTCAAACACACAAAAAAAATGCACACATACCAGTAGTTCAATGACATACTTGTGTGAAAATCCAGCTTACCTCTGTGAATGTTAAGGGACATGATGTGCAGATGCTGAGAGCATACTGTGAAACACAAATAACACTGTAAGACTTTGGTTTTATTATCTAACAGCTTTGATAAATTAAACATTCTTACCATCAGCATGTAGACACCACAAGAATCCCCACTGGACTGTTGAGGAAAAAACTGGAAAAGGAAAAGTGCATCCACAGTTAGTTTAAAAAACAACTGCAATTTTTAGGTAAGGGATGATGTACAGGCAGCAGGTTGTTATCGCAGAATAAAGCCTGACAGTGTGATAAAGACTGGGTTACCATGTGTTATTAGTTTTGTGTGCTTGTTATCTGGGAATATCAAACCTTGGAATGTTGCAACTGGCCAATCAGAATCAAGTATTCCAGAGCACAGTCGAATAAACATGTTTAGTTATATACATACATTTGCTTGACACAATTCCATCATTTAAAACATACCTCAAGGTCTCTTCCTGTTTTTTCAGTCCAGGATCCTGGGTCAATGAAGCTTGCAATGTGTCTGGGATTCCAAAGAGAACACAAAATTACATAACGTGCAATTAAATTATCAGGTGTGCAGCCTGAGAACTAGGCTCTTTGATGAACTTGAAGCCTGTGAACGAGGCTCTATACAAACTTGAAGCCTGAGAACGAGGCTCCTTTTGGAAACTGTAACCAAATAACATGCCTGGAACAAGGCCAGTAAATTATCTTAAGTCTAAACCTAAATATGGTTCTGTAAGTCTTATCTCCAAAACCATCAGGTTGTCTTCCTCGGACAGGACAACTAGCCGCATGTACTGTTTAATTGGGCCGGTGTAGAAGAGTCTGTCGCCTGTTTGAAGAAGAAAAAAAGCATGAAAAAGTTGCAGTTAAAAGAAATATCATATTATCTGATATCTGACTAAAATTAAACTCCATAAAGGTCAATAAAAACATCACATAAATTTAACCAATTTTATATATAAATTGATTTTATAATTAATATATAAAATAATGCACAAATCACACTACAAAGAAAGAAATTTGTAATGGTTTTAATGGTAAAAGCTAATGGTTCATAGTAGTATTTTAATGTAAACATTAGCATCTCTGTGAAGGGTTCTATCGTTTTCTTATTCTATACGGGAATTTAACAAGTACAGTTAATGTAGCTCGATATTTTAAATATAACTTTGTAAATTAAGCACATGACCCAGGTTGTAACAGATTGTCAGTTCTCCTTTTAATTATAAAATCGCTTAACGCAATTTAATTACCTTTGATGATAAAATTCGAAGACGCCCGGAACAGGTGTAATGCCGAGAAATGCACCCCTGCCAGATTCCGAGCTGGTCCCAGGTCGAGAAGACTGTCGTAAAACGTCGCCGATAACAGGAAGTGACGTCAGTTTCGCGCATGCGCGGAACAAATCGTGTTTCCGGGACGGATCGGGTAGCCACAGCGCTAGCGGAAGTAACTTCTTCTTCTTGAGTTTTACTGGCGGTTGGCAAACCAGCTTATAGGTGCATTACCGCCACCTTATGAACTGGAGTGCTAGCGGAAGTCACGATACACTGCTTCGCGGCAGAACGTAAGATGCGTGACGTCATGTGAAAAGGGCGTATTGTGGAGTTAAACAGTTTTTCACCAATTCTCTTTTCAGGATTTTTTGGGCGGGGCTAAAACGGGGCTCGAGCATGCATAGCCCCTCCCCTATCACTAGAGCGCCTAGCATCAGGTGTCTGCTCAATCACGAGCTCAGGGTTGTAAGCTTTTCGCACACGCTTTCAGGCTCTCACTCTGCCCAACTAAACAAATCTCACGCCAAATAACAGACAATCGACCCGGCTGGTTCGCTATCAGCAATTTCAGCATCTACCTTATCAGCTCAAGAGAGAACCACTACAAATAGACAAAGCTGTCTGTGTTCAGAGCTTGACTTCTTCATTGAAGCTGCTAGCGTCTGTTTTAAATTATAATCCTATGGAGTAAACCGTGTTTTCAAAAAAAAGTCCTGAGCGCTTTTAAAAACACCAGTGCCAGCGTCTTTTTCTGCAGCTTGGTTGTATTTGAGGTTGGAAAAAAGTTCAACTTTTCTGAAAAAACATCCTGTCAAGCACCTTTTTCACAGCTAACCAATGACGGAGACCTGTCGTTTCCATAACAACATGCGAGGAACGTGATTGGTCGAGAAGGCTCAAGCTCGAAAAAATAAAATGGCGGCCGAAACGCCCGTTGGAGCATAGTTTTGTATAAACGTACGTTTAATTTTCACTTTCAATAACTTTTGATTGCATTTGTAGCGAGAACATAGTAGTTGTTAAATATGTGATTGGTTATAGCAAATACGCTCTCTGTTTATAATTCAAATGGACTTCCGTTACGCTGCCTATGAAGCCTGTCTCTCTAAAGGCGGGCATACACTGTGCGATTTCAGCGAAGTTCTTGTGAAATACCAACTCGCACTGTACGAGTAAACCGTATGCGAAGTAAATATCAAGCTCGCGATTTATGTGCTCTCACTGTGCGGTCCGCCTTAAAGGCGGGCATACACTGTGCGAGTTCGGTCCGAATTTGAGGGGAATTCTGAGTCGGACGACTCCTTTTTGAGTCGGGCCGAATTTATCCTTTCCCGTACGTCGTTTGTCGTCCAGTGTACAGTAGGATTCGAGAGCCGATTACCCTCTCCCGACCGGCAATCGGAAGGTCGGACGAATATCTGACATGTCAGAAATGTTGGTCGCCGCTCGTGAGTGTATCGCACTGTTGAAGCCGAGCTACGAACCGATTTTTCTAAATTCGTTATGTTTTCTCTCACTGCGCCTGCGCTAAAACCAAACCATGGCTTCGCGGCGTGTGAAGTGGACAGAAGTGATGGAGGCAAAACTCGTCGAATTATGGTAGCAAAATTCATGTCTTATTGTGTGGAGTCACTTTCTCAAAGAGGAAATGAAAGTCCTCCACAGACATTCTAAGAAGGTCTCGCGGCCATCATCCATTTACATTAAACATGCACAATTTCAAGAGAAATGGCAGTGATATCAGCTCATGAAAGCAGTGAAATACACGTTTGCTGATGTAAACATACAAGTGAAGCTTTAATATGATGTATTTTTTGTAAGTAGGTAGGAGTATGTATCACTTTTTGTGATAGTCTGGGTAAAATACAAGATTGTATGCACTGTGAACAGATTATATTTAGCTTGAAGATCTTATGATGAGCCACAATCCATTCAAACGCATAATCTTTCTTCGACATAAAACGCAAAGAGTGAGGTCTGTTGCTTATCTCAAGTTCGCGTTGCAAAATAGATAAACTACATTGGCCGCGTCTTCCAAGCCACCTGCGCATATGCCGGCGTCTCTCTCTTTTTTAGGCGTTTCGACACACAGAACTGCGAGGATGGCCAAGGCAGTGCGTTTCTTCGTTGAAAGCATGTAGTAAACTGCCACACCAGGTGATCGGAGTTCCCACGTGTGTATTTCACACGCACAGTGAGAGAGCAGCAAGTCGCAGAGCGAAAATCAGACTGCACAGTGAGGGCACATAAATCGCGAGCTTGATATTTACTTCACATACGGTTTACTCGTACTACAGAGTTGGTATTTCACAAGAACTTCGCTGAAATCGTACAGTGTATGCCCGCCTTAATGGCAAGCTCACGCTATGTGACTTTTGGCTGGATTTTGCTGTCGCGGACAGATTTCCAAGGTCTGCGATAAAACCTTCAGATCGTTTCGGTCGCCGAAGATCGTTAAGTATAAGCAGGTGTGCAACGTGATCTGGACCTGTCTCGAGCTATCCCAGACGCTACGATTTTCAAACCTGTTTGATATTATCGCCTAGTGATCTCGTTGTGTGCGCGATTGAACGACCACGTGGAACTAATCCAGCCAATCACAGTGCAGATGATATAAACAGAGGAAAGAAGATGAAATTAAACGTATTTTCGCTGATGGTCGGGACCGCCTCTTCACCGAATGTTTTGTGGTGTGTAGTATGCGTGCAGCTATGACAAGACGACTACAGATGAGAAGGAGCTTTGTTATGTAGTGTAAGCGCCATAGCAATACGCCCCTTTCACATGACGTCACGCATCTTCCGTTCTGCCGCGAAGCAGTGTATCGTTACTTCCGCTAACACTCCAGTTCATAAGGTGGCGATAATGCACCTATAAGCTGGTTTGCCAACCGCCAGTAAAACTCAAGAAGAAGTTGATTCCGCTAGCGCCTCAGAATGGAGTTTACAAAGTCCCTTGCACATCTGCCACAAAAACGGCTAGATGATGTACGTCTTGCAGACAAATTTTTGCTAACGGCAAGATCAAAGCTAGAGAAAGGACACAAATTCTTTGTTGAACAGTACCTGTTTGATTATGAAGGTAAGTGTTTTGTTTTCTTTTTGTGTTAGCGAAGGTGCTAGGATAAGTACTTGAATACGTGTTCTGTCAGTTTTTTTTCACTGTTGTTAAATTCCTGCACGACGGCAAAACAGAAGTTCAAGTTCTTCTCCTTCTTTGTTGCAAGACGGATGTTATGATACACTGCTTTGCGAAAAGGTGGAAGTTAAATGACGTCATTGTGAAAAGGGCCTAGTCATCTCACAGTCCCGTAGTGTCAGCTCGGCTTAAGCTGCCTCCGTGCACAAATGCTATCTTGAACATTGTCGGGTGCTATTTGTAACCACAACACGCTCTGGGTTCGAGCCTTGTCTCCGGACAGCACGCTAAATACGCATACCTTTTAACCTGCTCCTGAATTATCTACATCGCGCGAATTGACTCGCGCGTGTTTCAATTCAAATCCTCCAATAAAACGTATTCACATAATTCACATATAGCCTAAGCCTACTGGCTGGGAACTCAGGTTGAGTGATTCGAGTGGGCGTGGCTTCAGTGCCAACAGCGGACACGCCCACAGCATTTGAGAGCAAAGAGTCCTGCTTATTTTTCCAAGATTTTGATAACTTATTATGTTTACTTGGATATTTTTTTCTACATTCAAATTTGGCTGGGTGGTTAATAACACAATTATAGCCGCTATTTTCACTGCAAACCTAAACGTGGATGCTGATATTTCTTAAATGCAAAAAAATCCAAGAAAAGCACAGACAGTATTAGTTTGTTTATATTAAAGAGACTTTTTCTATTATTAATTTGTTATAAAATCGCAGTTTACTTTTGTTATTTGAAATAAAACATTATTTTATTATGCAAAGAAACGTGAAGCATTTAAGAAATAATGCAAGGGAAGTTGTTCATTTCAAATTTGTTTCAATTCATTTTTTAAAAATAAATCGTGAATAAATCGCATCGTGAGATCAGAATCGTGAATCGCATCGCATCGTGAGCTGAGTGAATCATTACATCCCTAAGTGAGACACAAGGACAGAGGACCCAGGTGCAGACAGCAGGTAAGGTGTTAACAAGAGACTTTAATAATAACAACAAAACAAAAACCCACAAGGGGGTAAAATAACAAAGATATAAACATGACAGATAAACAGGAACAAGGACTAACTAAACTAGACAGGACTAAAGATAACATTTACCAGTTTACAAATAACGACTACACTGACAAGACAGGACCTCACCCACGTGAATTGAAATAAACCAGCACAGGACAGAAAACACAGGGGCATTATAAAGGGATCAAATCAAGAGGGGGACAGCTGTGGGGCATGAAATAATTAACAATCAATAATGAGGAAACGAGGGGCGGGGACAAAGACGAGACCGGAGAGAGTGTATGGCAAGCCATAAGGGCCAAAAATACCTGTAAGTCATATTTACATTTACGTGTAATCATATAGCAGACACTTTTATCCAAAGCTACTTACAGAGAGTTCAAGGAGCAATATGCGATATGTCATACAGGAGCAATAATACAATAGGTGCTAATATAAAGTTACTAGTTGCAGCAAAAGCTAGACCAATACCTGTTGAGAGAAAGAGAGAGGGTTAGTGGGTTTTTTTTCCTCATTTGTCTGTCAAGTATTCACAGAAGAGATGGGTTTTAAGTAGTTTTTTTAATGTTGTGAGAGATGCGGTTGACCGGACTGAGTTAGGAAAAATGTTCCACCAGGAAGGAGTTGTGAAGGAGAATGAGCGGGAAAGTGACTTGAATCTGATAGCCAGTGGAGAGAGATGAAAAGGGGTGTCACATGAGCCCTTTTGAGCTGTTGGAAGACGAAGTGTGCTGCTGCGTTCTGAACCAGCTGGAGTGGTTTGATAACCTTTGCAGGAAGACCAGCAAGGAGAGCATTGCAGTAGTCCAACCTTAAGATTACCAGGGCCTGGACAAGGTGTTGTGCCGCATGCTCAGTGAGATAGGGTCTAACCTTTCTAATGTTGAATAAGGCATATCGGCATGACCACGTTGTCTTTGCAATGTGATCATTGAAGGACAGCTGTTCATCAAATATGACTCCGAGGTTCCTGGCTGTTTTGGAAGGAGTGATTGTGGTATTGCCAAGTTGGATGGTGAGATGTGGGGTGTGCCGGAAACACGAGTAGTTCTGTCTTGGCAGGGTTCAGCTGGAGGTGATGCTCTTTCATCCAAGCTGAGATGTCTTCTAGGCAGGCTTTGGCCTCTTGGGTGGGCATTGGCCAAAGAAAGTGCACAATTGCACGTTTAGGAAAGTTTACAACCCTAAAGCTGAGCTATATAGTGGCCTCTTGAGGAATTAAAATCAGAGGGCTAAAAAACTACCTGCCACAACAACATATAATTTGCAAAATGCAACACATAAACCAACCAGTGAGAAAGGTGGTAGTGATGGGACGATGATGTGCCGTCTATTTCCGCCAAGACAAATGCCATCTGAGAATCTAGGAATTCTCTATGATTTAGCTATGGATTACCGGCTTCAAAACAAACAAGACCCTTCAGGTCTTTCTAATAAGTTGCACACACAGTCGTTCTGTGACAAGAAAATATATCTAGGGGTTGCCACGGATTCACCTGAGAAGATTCACATGCAAACGCTATTGATCCTCCAGCCTGATTTGTGCCTGATATCATTTCCTCCATCAAGAGTCCCTGAAGCAAATCAAGAGTTGCCAGACTACATTAAAGCAGGAACATTTTGATTAGAAAAGAAATAAACGTTTAAGAGGGCAGCCATTACATTTCGATGGAAAGCGTGTTAGCCTCACGTCCTGGGAATTGAAAGGCACGACGCCTTTAGACAAGCATGCTATTTGTTATGTCTAAACAAACCCAAAGCCCTGGGCAGCTGTTTAATATTAAAACTGAGAAAGATGAAGTTGTGTTTGTTTTGTGGTTGATCAGGGAAGTCACCATTCTTGTTCAGAATTACTGTTCAATAAATACGTAAATTAAGCTCATGAAAACAAGGACTTTATGATGGCATGGCATGTACATTAGCTTTTGTATGTTGCAAAATAAAATAAATAGTTCACCCAAAAATGAAAATCCTGTCATCATGTACGCTGTTGTTCGGTTACCTACATTCTTTAAAATATGTTCTTTTGTGTTAGTAATACAGGTTTGAAATGACAATAGGGTGAGTAAATGATGACACAATTTTCATTTTTGGATGAACTATCACTTTAAGTAAAGACAATTTATGACTGTTTTCAAATGCAAAATATCATAAAAAGAAATGTTCTAAATAAAAAGCGTGTGGTGTAAAACATTTTTTTTCAGTCATCCATCCACTTGAACATAACACTTCTCAATGAAGCTCTAACAAAAATCAAGGGTAGATGTGTCAGGGTCTTCCAATGTTCTATTGATTGAGTTCGCCATTGAGTGGGATTCTTAGAAACAACTGGACTCAAATAAAAGAACAGACTCTCTTAAACTGGAAGTGCGGCAAAAGCTTCCATCATTTCTCAAAGCTTATATAAGTCTGTACAATCTTGTATAATGTTCATTTATAATTTTTGTCAGATATAGGTGGATATTAAAGGGATATTTCACTACCAAATCAAAATTTCCCCATGTTTTACTCACCCTCAAGGTATCCTAACTGAATATGGTTTTCTAATAATCCAGTCAGAGTTATAATACCAAGTATCATTTTGCTTCCAAGCGGTAGAATGGGTGTTGATTTTTTGAAGCTCCAAAAAGTGCATCTATCGTTTGTTTACTTCATACCCGATTGTGTTTAAAAAAACTCGACGGACATTTTGATATATTTTTACATTCAAGCAATAAACCAGAAAGACAAGATTCACGCGCTGACGGGAAGGATTATGTTTTTAACAAGTAAGAAAGGTTCACACAGACCACTCACTGACCTCACATGAGCGACAGGCAACATTATCCTCATAAAAATAATGCATCCCAAATTGATCAAAACATTTTTGCTATCTTTGCATTGATTTTGATTAAGATTATGCTGCAATAGCAGAATAACGAAAATCTGTGCGGGCTTGTTGTGTTAATCCGGATTTTTATATCATGAGTTATAAGTGTACATTTTCATCTGCGTGTACTCGCACACTAAAGTTACCTTTCTTCGTCTTCTCTCACAAAATGAAAGAAGATTTGTTTGTTTCTTGGCACACGCCATTGCCGTTCTGTAGTCTTCTTTGCCTTCACACTGTTATATCTTATTTTGTCGAGCAGCTCAACTGCATGGTGATGTTCTAGGGATAGGTTGAAATCAGTCACATGGTGGGTGTATGTGCGTGTGTGTGTGTGTGTGTGTGTGTGTGTGCGTGTGTGTGTGTGTGTGTGTGTGGGTGTCTGTGTGTGTGGGTGTCTCTATAGGAGTGTCTCAGCCTCGACATGTGTGGGACCGAAGCGGACTTGTCACTCATGTACACAGCGTCAGCAGCGAATTTTAAACGTCCAGTTACTGAATTCCTATTATTATGATTTCAAGGCCTATATTTCCAGGCCAAAACATTCGGGGCTAGATTACAAACAATCGGGGCTAGAGCTGTTCAATAAATAGTGTGTGTGTGTGTGTGTGTGTGTGTGTGTGTGTGTGTGTGTGTGTGTGTGTCTGTGTGTGTGTGTGTCTGTGTGTGTGTGTGTCAGACTCGGCATGTGTGGGAGAGAGGCTGCAGTCAACATCATGTACACAGCGTCAGCAGCGAATTTTAAACGTCCAGTTACTGAATTCCTATTATTATGATTTCAAGGCCTATATTTCCAGGCCAAAACATTCGGGGCTAGATTACAAACAATCGGGGCTAGAGCTGTTCAATAAATACGCAGAGGTGGAAAGAGTACTGGAAATTTGTACTTAAGTACAAGTACTGTTACATTGCTGAAATTGTACTCAATTACAAGTAAAAGTACTGGTGTTAAAAAAGTAATTGAGTAAAAGTAAAAATTACTCTTCTCAAAAACTACTCAGAGTACTAGTTACTCGTTACTATTTAGTCGGGGTTATTTAATGAATTAAGAATAATTATTAATAATCAAATTTGGAGATTTATATAGAAAATAGCTACTTATAACAAAACACATCTTTACCTTACTGATAAAGCATATAACTGGATACAACTCAGACAAAATAACCATTCAATGTGTTGTTCTGTCTGTCTGTCTGTCTATTATGAGCTCAGTTTTCCAGGTAAAACCATTTATGCACTTCCAACACTGTTCAATCATGTGTACTAGGCCCCACAATGCAGAAAATAACAAATAAGAGCCCCAAACACTGCATGCAAAAAATGCTAAACATTTGTAACCTAAATTGCATTGGATTAGCATTAACAGTCATATCTGTAGAGGAACTGGCTGATCAATTACTCAACCTCAAGCCATTCAAGATGTATGTGACATTATTTCTTAAGTAGAACTATAAAGATTTTTACCTGGAGTTGTGGTCCATGGTTTTTCATGGTTCATGTCTTTAAAAGTTCAAAATACAGAGAGAGGCAACATAAAAGTAATCCCTGCGACTTATTTCGATGTAATGACGTCTTATTTAAGCGAGTCGATCGAACTGTGCAAGAAACTGAACGTTATTTACAACATTATAACGGGTAATGCACAGTTTGCGAAACTGCTTCGCATGCGTTCCAATCGCATATGTTCCCCACTCACAGTGGTGGAAAGTAACGAATTACAAATACTCAAATTACTGTAATTGAGTAGTTTTTTTCAGGAATTGTACTTTTTAAGTAGTTTAAAAACAGTGTACTTTTACTTTTACTTGACTACATTTTTAGTGCTGTATCGGTACTTTTACTGCGCTATTTTTCCTCACATTGTCGTCGCTACTTTATATTTTTAATCTTCATGTTACACCCCTTCAAGGCGCTGTCATGAAACAATGTACTATAGTACATCGCCACGTCACATCTTTTGACGTTGTTTAGATGAGGATTTTAAACCCAGAAGGCAAAAATAGCGCTTAGGTTTCATGGCACTTTAAGACATTCTCAAATTAATTTGCTTTATCATCTTGTTATCTTCCACCTTTGGTTTAAACTAATATTATCTTACATTCTTTCCTTAGGTACTCTTGTACAACCAGAGTACATCAAGTTCATTGGTAAAAGACTTTGTTTTTTGTTAAATATACTATTTGCCATCAAGGCCAAACTCTCTTTAGCCCTGAACAGTACTGACAAAAGCAACTTTATTAAACATAACAAAGAACAACTTTTCCAACAACATTCAAAATATGTTCCATTTTGATACAAGCTTCAGAAGTTCCCTTTAACATTATTTTCTATCTGTTCTTTTCTTTACATCTACTATATCAAAAGACACCAGAGGCATATCACAGCACAAAGAGGCAAAACAGCTAGTCTAAATGCCATTTTAAAATCTCTCTCGACCAAAAATGTAAAAAGTTCAAAGCGAAAAAATCCTCTTTTTTTCATTCATCTATACCAGATGCAGAGGTCTTGCTTTGGATCTTTGCAAACTTCACTTCATTAAATATTAAAGCCCAAACACACCAAACAATAACTAGTATTCTGTGCAGTGTTCTCTTCTAGTGCAGAGCAGATCTCACAGAAAACCACACAACCTATGACATAACAGATTCATCAAAGCATCACTGTAGAATAAAAATAAGATCAATGTAATGGATAGTTCATCCAAAATGAAAATTCTTTGATCATGTCATGCTCAACATGCTCATCCAATGACATTATATAGTTTTCCTACACACAACGTTGTATCCCCGACCTCAGTGAAGTCCATTGTACTGCCTATGGGCTTGAGCCTTGCTTTAGATAGCTTCCATGCATAGTATATAAAATTCCATAATCTGCTCCAAGGCTATAAAAATCAAATTTTCTATGATATAACTTCTGCCCTATAAAATCCTTTGCTTGGATGGTCTAATAGAGTAAGCCCACATGCTGATTAAATGCCATACGAACTTGACTAAATAATCCAAGGCAAGAGGGAAAGACATATGATGACTTTAAAATGGCAGTATCAAACTACCAGAGTCACCATGCCAAATCCAACACATTTTTGCTTATCAGTCTAATTAACCTATCCTGAGCGAGCCACCAACTCTAAATCACTTCCCATCTGTCAGCGCTATGAAAGTGTCATCTCTGCCCCCCCACCCCGTTTCAGCTGACGTGCCAGCAATCAGTCTGATTCATGAACGTGACTGTCGCTTTTCCCATATTAGCCTTACCACGCTGAAACCAAATATAACCTCTGCGAGCATGCAAATCCATTAGTATGATACACTTCTGTTCATGCTCTACTGTTGGTTTTGTCGCTTTATGAAGAAAAATGCATAATAAAGCATTTGTGTTAGGTCAAAGTTGTTAAAGCTACAAATGGGCGAAAATATTCCTTAGTGAAAAGAGCCTGAAGACTTTGTGAGAACGCTGGGGTGGAGAGGTGACTCACAGGCGCATCCCGCCTGCAATGGACTATGATTTGTGTTGGATGAGAACTGAGTGGACAAGTCTTTATCTAACAGAAACCAGAGCCCAGTTGTTCATACACACCGCTCATGCTGGCCAATTCTACATGCTTGAACAAGCTAGGATGGACACCGTATAACATCGCTTTAGGAATAGCACTGGTCAGTATCTATGACATTGTTAGGACCTGCTGCTAATACCTGTCTCAGGTGATGTGATCACAAATGAACAGTCGCTTGAGCTCTATATCCCATTTGCACCTGTATTTAGCACTGCCCACTTGGGATCAGATCATCCAAGATTTGTTTTTTTACCAGGTCTAAAGAGGACCTATGAGGCTACAATCACCTTCCAAAAAGTGAGGGATCTTAAAATCCCCGTGAACTGGAAGTTGCAATCGTTTTTACTTCCGTATTTTGACGCATTTTTGAGTGAAAAATAGTGGGCATGGCTTTCGTCTTTCTCTGCGATTTGATGTATAAAACAGTCATTGCATTTTGAAATGGAACTGGCTGCAGATTGACAGTTGAAGGGGAGGAGTTAGAGGAAGCTCCGCCCAAGCCGTCTAACATATGTCATTTAAGATGGATAGTCATTACAGAAAGGAAGTGCATTTTAAGATTTTAACTAAAGATTATGAGGGCACACAAATTTTTAAAAGAGAATGACCCACATTGATAAACTATTTACAATAAACGTTGCAATATTTCATGAAAAAATAGGCATTGTAATTTTTTATTTCACTGGGACTTTAATGTGTCTAAATGTGTCTAGCAGCTGAACTTCATACATGCCAATTCTTGCAGATTTAATTAAAAAATAACTATTTATGAAGAGTTGGCTCATATATCGCCGCTGTCCTTCTGAAAACTCCATATGTTGCGGTTTTGAAGAAAATACACAAGAAAATGCAATTAAACAAGAGCTGCACTTCTTTACCGAACATAAAAAAGCACTTTCTGGTACTTTAATTACTCTCAGTAAAGGTGAATGTCATCTCTGATATCAATGGTGCTAAAAAAATTGTTAAATCACTGAGGTCGACACTGTTAGGGATTTAAGCTGGCACCCCTTCAGTTATAAATGACTGGCCTTTGCATTCTCAGGTTCCATTGATATTGCACAGGGAAAGTGGGACATCATTGTCCTTTCAAAAACATTCAATGATGCCACATGTTATCAAGCAATTACAGGTGAAAAGCGCTTTTTGTTAACCATCTACGACAAAGATGGGGAACATTATCATTTTTAATGATCACTTTAGGGTTGCAATATTGTGTCAGTTATATGAAAAATCATTAACCTATGGACATGACCTGTGTATGTTTATTTGCTTTAAGTTACATACCTATGGACATGACCTGTGTATGTTTATTTGCTTTAAGTTACATACCTATGGACATGACCTGTGTATGTTTATTTGCTTTAAGTTACATACCTATGGACATGACCTGTGTATGTTTATTTGCTTTAAGTTACATACCTATGGACATGGCCTGTGTATGTTTATTTGCTTTAAGTTACATACCTATGGACATGACCTGGGTAGGTTTATTTGCTGTAAGTAACATGACTATTCTATACAAACAGAATGAAAGAGAACACATGCAGTATCACCGTACAATACAAGCAGTCTAGTCTGTGCATGTGTGTTTGATGTTTTGTGAGGTAACGTTAACTCACAGAATGGAAGACATGAGCTGTATCATACAATGGTTTTAGATTTAACGTTAGACGCCAAACTCCACTGGAACTGCTTCCATTACTAAGACTCTTTTCTCAAAACATATCTAAAAAACTAAAATCCACAGTAGGTCAATCAAGATTTGACGGATGAAACTGCGCATTGATTATACTAATTTATTGACTGATTTGAATTGAGTTAAATGTGTGCTTTCACACGTAAAGAACGCAGGTGTTCGAGCTATCGCGAGAGTTTCGCGCGGTGAGAGTTTATGTGGCGCTAGTGCGCAGTGCGCAGCGCTAACCGTTGGAGTATGACAATAAATTAACGCAACAGCGATTTAGCCTGCTCCTCCAAAATTCGTAAATTCGGTAAGAGCTATCTTCCTCTACTCCAATTTACCTCATTTTATCAAGTTTAGAGATCGAGCCGAGTCTGGGGACAGAGCTCTTCCTTCTAGAAGCAAACCATTAACTTACTGTCGTTAGGTTTGGATGGACAAATGCATTAGTGAAATTAGGTTGTCTTGGGTAAACGTTCTTACAGCCAGTAACAGAGCCGTTCCTGAAAGACATTCCTGTTAAAAAATACAACCCTGCCCAAAAAAAGCATGGATTAATGGTTATCATCGGAATTGTATATTGGCTTTAATGGAAACCAATGATAGATTCTATTGTTGGAGTGTCATCTGGCAGAATAATCCTAATGCCTAAAACACACTACAAAAAATTATTTTGTAATTGTTTTAATGGAAAAAGCTAATGGTTCATAATGGTATATTAATGAAAACCATAAGAATTTCTGTGATGGTTTCTGTTGTTTTATCAGCAGGGGTATGAACGAGGCTATTTGAGAGTCACACCTGTTGCTAAAACCATTGACAATAATTAAAGCGCTAACTGCTTTCCCACAGACTGTGTATCATCGTGTGCACCTTACAGTATGAAGGTATTTTTTGTGCAAAACAACTGAGTGCCTGTGAGAGTGGAACTTGTAGTTGTAGAGGTTGGCCACACATGTGTATCAGTAAATTTGAAGTCAAAATTTGAAGTTGCAAACTTGTAGATTTTTTTCTCTCCCGCAAACACAACACAACAGTTACGCCTTCTTGAATCCTTCAGTGCAAGTGCACAAATCCAGTTCTACAATCACAAACTAAGATACTCGTGCACTCACATCTTTTGCTACGATTGCTGCAGTAAATATTGTGCAAAACACATTCACACACCTGCACCAAAAGCAAGCGTTCACAGACGAGTTTATGTGAATTCATGCAGTGAGAGTTGAACGCTTGTCAAATATTTTCTCACAAATTAAAGGTTTTATTCTTGGACATCTTTCTAACACAAACACAAGAACATAACTACAACTGCTTGAATCTGCTGCTGCGAGTCTCTGACACAAGTTCACACACTCTCTGATTTTGCACCACATATCTGTGTGATGTATGGAGCAAAAGTGATTTTGTTTAATTTTCGTAAGGGATTGTCAATGTAGCTGACCAGCATACTTATTTAAACTAAACCAATGTATTCTATGACGATTAGTGATTTCACAAAAAAAAGCAGCTCGGGATGATTCTCGCGGACTTTTCCATCACTTGCGCGTTAGGGCGCCACCTGCTGGGCGTCAAAACTAGCTGGTTTGGACTCTGCAAGAGCACAAATCACTTTTGCTCTATACATCACACAGATATGTGGTGCAAAATGAGAGAGTGTGTGAACTTGTGTCAGAGACTCGCAGCAGCAGATTCAAGCAGTTGTAGTTATGTTCTTGTGTTTGTGCTAGAAAGATGTCCAAGAATAAAACCTTTAATTTGTGAGAAAATATTTGACAAGCGTTCAACTCTCACTGCATGAATTCACATAAACTCGTCTGTGAACGCATGGTTTTGGTGCAGGTGTGTGAATGTGTTTTGCACCATATTTACTGCAGCAATCGTAGCAAAAGATGTGAGTGCACGAGTATCTTAGTTTGTGATTCATAGAACTGGATTTGTGCACTTGCACTGAAGGATTCAAGAAGGCGTAACTACTGTAATGTAATGCATGTTGACACTTAAAATGTGTCTAGTTAGTCCACTGAGGGCCACTGAAAAAAACATGTTGATAAAAGGTAAACAAAGGAGCAGTCTTTGTGATTAACATACTTAGGGCAAGGCAGATCTCATCTCATCTCACCATCACTATTTATTTTTTTAATGGAGTAAAGATCACCACTGCCCCCTATTGGTGCAATAGCGGCAGAGAGAGCTACACTGGAGAAGTGCAGTGAGGACACTGCTAATGATGTGTTCATCCCCAGAGGACATTTTGGTTGCTCAGAGGTTGTTCTCTTATCGTTTAGAAGACTTAATGGCATTCTCAGTTGTCTAATTTAAGTGTCAACTTTGTCTCAGACAACAATTCATAAAATGAATATAAAAAAAATGAATGAAAAAAGTTTAAACATTTGTCAAATATATATTTTTCTGTATTTTCTGATGTAATTGTGCAAAGGGGATGGTGGGTTTGGCTAATGATCAGAGTATCTTCACAGACAAGTAAGCAATAGTCAAGTTGCAGCAGATCGAGGCACTTTAATTGTTCTAAGAAAATCACATCAAAGACATAGAAAAACTTTTTTCAATGAGTTTCTAACTTTTAAAACTGGGCCACGTCTAGTTAGAAAATTGACCCAGGGCTTATTCACACTCTCTAACAGGCTTGTGAATTATGAGCATTCCGTTTGAAATACAATGGATTTGCACAAAAGCCGAATGAAAGAGGTTGAAGAATGAGCAAAATGACTGGCTGTCAGACTTTTGATTAAGTGAGGTGTCAGTCAGTCTGTCAATATTATGGACATATGGAAAGCAATTCACACATAACTCATTAGTGCCAAGGAAAGCTACAGTATAATAGCTCTTAAAGTGAAAAGATGGTTTAAAAAAATATTATGTAAAATCTTTAATGTCATCTGGCATGCACTGTAAAACTGAACTTGTTTATTTTTATTACATATAGCAAAATGTTTATTAAAGGCAATATGAATTATGGTCATGCAATCGTGTTTGTGAAATATCTCAAATCTAATAGGTTATGCATTTGAGAAATTTTAAGGCAGAATATAAACAGCATAGCCATTCAGAGACACAAAGCATTTTGGCTAAGTCCTTTAAAAGGTCAATTTCTCAATATGAGCGTCTATGCTGTGCATATTTCTCTTCATTAGCCCCAGACACAAAACTATTCTAGTCACATAAAAGTTGGATGGTTCAATTTACACACAGTATAACACAATTTAGTAGAAACCGTTTATTTATTTGTTCAACCCTCGTGTATAGCTTGTTGCATGTATAGCATAGTTCTTGCTCTGGATTTTGTCATATTTTTCATGCAACTATCAGAACTGTAACACGAACATGTTAAAGGATTTTTTAAATAAAATCTTAGCATTATTTAGTCACCTTTATGTCTTTCCAAACCTGTATGATTCATGTTCAGAAGAATAGTCCCTGTCTCTTTAATGGAGATGTTTTCCCTTGTAACTGTCAGTGTTCATGTTCATCGTTCTTTTGAACTATAAAACTCTTTCATATCCACATCAAATTTTGACATTCACTTCAAGTCAGCAAAATTCATGCAACCTCACTTGGTGGAGCAAGAGCGAGGCAAGAAAAATGCTGCCGTGCAGGCAAGATCAGAAGCAACATGATGTTTGCTGCTCTAAGCTATAACAACCTCCTATCATTTACAGAGCAGTTGTTTAGATGTCAACAGCAGCTACGCTAGGTGAGCACAGCAAACTTAAAGAATGCTGCAAGCGATTTTTCAAAAAGAAAATACTCTTTTTCAGAATGATTAAATGCTTAAATAAGAACAGATGTTCATTGGAATTCTATAAGTATATGTACAATCATTACTGTCAAATGTAGATTATAAAAAGTCAATCTGCTAAAGGTCCAAGGCATTTATAAAAGTGCCCAAGACAGGATATTACTTATCTGATTAACTTTTATGTTTTCAGTTCATTCAGAAGCTCACAAAGAGGTAACTGTTAAACTCCTCCCTAAATTATTCTCCTGAGAATTCCAAACTATTCCTATAAGATCTGCATTCCAACAGATACTGCATGCTGTCCCTTAAACACACAGAGGATTACCTACCTACCCAGTGTTATAAAATATGACATTTAAGCAATATGCAAAAATTTGTGGGATTAAATTGGAAAATTTTAAACACATGGAGTTGCCAAAGAGGACATCTGATCTTCTCAAAGCTTAGTATTTGCATCTGATGTTTACTCAAAAGACATTTCAACCTTTTTGACCTTCTCCTTCTAAGAGATTATTTTTCACCATGTGGAAATTGTTGGCCTATCTACTTATGGCCTTTGTTGTGCAAGCGCGTAATCTGCGGAAGAGACAGGCAATATGCCCAGATGTGTGCGATCTATCGCGCTGCCCGTCAGCTCTGGAGTCTTGTTTTTTCGGCGTGGTGAAGGACAGCTGCGGCTGCTGCACGGTTTGCGCGGCGGGAGAGGGGGATGCTTGCGGATGGCGTGGACACGGAGTTTGCGGTCACGGGATGACCTGTGAACATCCACCGGGAAGGCGCGCCGCCGAGCGCGGCACCTGCGTTTGCGACTCGCACGAGCCGGTGTGCGGCAGCGACGGCAGAACTTATCCCAGTATCTGTCGACTGAAAGCGGAGAACAGACGGGCTGAGCTGAGCGGCACACCCGCTGTCATCTTCATCCAGAGAGGGCCCTGCGAGACTGGTGAGAAAATAACCGCTAAGGGGGAACCTACACATGGCCAACCTGACAGAAGTTAATCACAAGTGGACATTTTTTATTAGGCTTTTATTAACCAACGTCCCCAAGAGGTTTATTTGCAGAAGAAGCTTAGCAATTATACAACTTTAGCAATCAATTTAAAAAATAAAATAAAGGCTACTTAAAATTAAGTATGTGCGCGTGACGCAATTTTACGTGTCATAAATGATATAGGCTAGCCTATTCTTTACAAAATTGGTGTACATTTAATATTAATATGAACTGAAATATGAACTATTTCATATAACTATGCATTACCAAACCACATTCTGCATGACAAATCAACACGTAGCCTATCTAAAAGATCTTCGGATCTTGACATGTTGATGTTTACCATAAATGTCCCTGAAGTCACACAATAATTTTGATCAATAATGAAAAGGTTTCATTTAAAAGTCATTCAATGGGTATACTGCAAAAGACTAAGTACATCTTGAGGCTGGAGCTTCGTGCAAAATTCAAGCAAAGCCCCTCATAAAAAAGTAAAAAGAGGCATTTATGTGATAATAGATTTATGGCACCAGCCGCAAACCTCTGCAGTAAAAGAGGCGCAGCATTTCAAATGTTTTTCAATGTCAAGAGAACTTTGATAGCATACATTTCAACATATCAGTTCAAAATTACATATTGCAGGAGCAGTGTTTGGCTCAATGTCTATAGCACTTGTTGTAACAAGCCAAGTCAGGTAGCAAATATATGGGTGTTATTATGGAATATTATTGCCTCAATAAGTAAAGATGCACACCTGACAACAATAAACTGTTGCATTCTGTATTATAGATCAGTATCATAGTCTGTTGATATCTGTGGCATAATTTTTCCCATCACTCGTGTCAATTGGGTATCAGATAAGCAAATGATAGTGTTTGTTTTTTTGTCATTCTTCAGTCTGTCAAATGGTCTCCATATTGTGAGCGGTGTACAAATGCACAGATAGACTATTTTTATTGTTTTCTATAATTGCTGGTGGTGTTAGCTGAGCGTTGATCAATATCAACGTGTGATTTCTGCACAACCGCACAATCATATCATCACCACAATCATTCCAACTGATATGAGAACAGTCAGAGAAAATGACTACACTGTGAGTGTTGAATCACATTCTCCAGACCAGAACAATTAAATCAAAAATATTTCAAGATATAAAGGTACATCAGGGATGTTGTTTGAAGTATAAAAAAGAAAACGAATGCTCCATGATAATAAATTATAGAAATTGGAAGGTGAGCTCAAGTATCTGAAGTAATTATTGATTAAACTTTTATAAAATATAAAAAAATATTCTTTGTTTCTGTGGTGTATGTTTTACACAAAACCCCTGCTTTTATACACACAAATGTTCTCTGGCATCTCATCTGAGAACGAAAATGATTTATTTTTGACAGATATTCCCTGGGATATATGATCCTATGAAAATCATGTGGTATGTTTTGTGAACTATATGCCGTGCCAAATTCAAGGATCCCCAAAGGGATGGAAAACATTATGTCACATGTAATTCAGTTCTGAAACTGGGAGCCAAGGAATGTTGAGCTAGTAATAAAATAGCACGTGAATTACGTAACATTACATTTAAAATGCTACTTTGACAGAAAAATGAGAAAGTGGATGGATTAATGAGTCCAATGACTCATCATAACCACGGGTTTTATTTGTTTACCTGTTGTGTTTAGCCCAGAGAAGCTTGTACATGTCTTTCTCTCAGAGGAGCACAGCTGCTGACAGCTGCCACAGACCTAAAGATAAGCGTCCAACATCGATTTATATGCAGACACTATGTGTGACTGACAAGTTTTCCCCCGGTGCATTCAGATAGCAGGGTGAAGCGAAGAGCTCCACAGGACTGCTTGTTTCACGCAACTTGTGTGTTGATGTACAAATGAACAAGTGCTACATTATGACATTATAGATATGCAAGGCTAAACTTCGATGTAAATAATGTAGCTCTTTGATTTACTTAAAAATGTTGCAGGATTTTTTTGTGAACTAAAAATGGAAAGTTCTAAAGTTGATGTTACAGCTGATCTGATGTCACTATGCAAGTTTGTAACACACATTGTCAGCTAATGTACTTAACAGTTGTGCAATTTTCCATATGTTCTGTTTGCTCCAATAGGTTCTCGGAATCCGAGCAGCATGCGCTACAAATTTAACTTCATCGCAGATGTGGTGGATAAGATTGTCCCTGCTGTGGTTCATCTAGAACTATTCCGAAGGTAAGGACAGATGGTGGTGGCTGTTTAGTAGATGCTGAGACTGACTGGTTAAATGCTGGGTATTCTTAGCGCAGAATGAATGCTTCAGAAGGGATTCAATTGTACAAAGACAGAGGTCCAAAAATAAGTGAAAAAACTGTTCAAATGTCTGGCTCAGCTTTGAATGAGATGGCAACTGTTGGTGTTCAGGTCTGGGAAGGCTAGGGGGCCGGATTTTGCTTGAGCCCCTCTAAAAATTACCAGCTGACAATAAAACAAAATGATTTCTTATTTGTGTTATCTATTAAATAACAATGTCAATTTAATCACATACAAATGTGATAATTATGCATGCAACAAACTATATGAATATTACTTTTAAAAAAATGCTGCAGTCCAGCCATCCAGGGCCTGTTGGTTTTGTAGAATAGAATTCTGACACCTTTATTGTCATTGCACAACAAACAACTTTTGACCTCTTTTACACACATACATCAAACATACACAACAGCTATAGACTGTTGCCTAAATTAACATCTACATATGCCTATCTATATGTCTATATCTACAACAGATATAAATGAGTACACATTTTATAAACAATGTTTTAGAAAGAACATATGTTTAATATAATAGATTAATAGAAAAATAAGCAACGTGTCATCACCACACATTTTTAAACAGCTGCAACATATTTAACATTTCATAACAAAGAAAACAAAAGAAAATAAACAATGTAAAAGAATTATATATATATCGGTATCGAAAAAGAAAACGCAAAAAAGTAAACATTTTCAATTAAATCAAATATTGTGGTTCAAAATCTTCCAGTATGAGCTTTCTTGTAATAATGTATTTATTAGAGACGCACCGATATATCGGCCAATAATCAATCAAAACAGGAAAGAAAATGCCGTAAATATGTGCTCCGTATATAAAAAATGTTGAGAAACATCACCAGTTTGATGTTCAATATTAATAGTCATTATATGAATTAATAACATTCCGAAAGTTAAAGGAGTATATAAGAATGTAATCTTCAGAATCATATTGGCAGATATCACTCTGAATAATTGACTAACGTATCAGTGTAGAAATTTAGTATCGGTGCATCTCTAGTATTTATAAACTGCAAATCTTTTTTTGTTGCTGTTCCTTCCAGACTCCCATATTCCAACCAAGAGGTTGCTGTGTCTAGTGGTTCTGGGTTCATAGTGTCAGAGGATGGCTGGATCGTCACCAATGCACATGTACTTTCCAACAAGCAACGTGTCAAAGTGGAGCTGAACAGTGGGATGCTCTATGATGCCACTATAAAAGATGTGGATCAAAAATTAGACATCGCTCTCATTAAGATTGACTCAGATGTGAGTAAACCAAGATAATCCAAAACATAGTTGCAGTATAGAGTTCAAACATCTAACTTTAGTCACTCTACTCTCTTAAAAATAAAGGTGCTTCACGATGCCACATAAGAACTTTTTTTGTTTAAATGGTTCCATAAAGAACCTTTATCGTCCGAAAATCCTTTCTGCTTCAAAAACGTCCTTCAGATTATAAAAAAGTAAGAAAGAGATGGTTCTTTAAAGAACCTTTGACTGAATTGTTCTTTGTGGAACCCAAAAATGGTTATTTTATGGCATCGCTGTGAAGAACCTTTTAAGCACCTTTATTTTTAAGAGTGTACTCTTGGTTGCTTAAGAAACAGTTTCTCTTTTCTAGTTTTTGACTCAGATCCATGTGGATATCATCACCAACAAGATTAGGTTAAGATCTCTTCTTGACATGGTTCATTTTTGCTCTGCAGAAAATTGGTCCCATTCGTACGAATTCCCAGTTTATGCTTATTTTCGATCTTCGTGCGTGACCGCGTCACGGATAACAGGTCAATTTGGAACTGACAGACTGCTTTTGTAAACAAAGCCTGCACACAGCCCTGAAATATCTGCAGATATAAACACAAAACAGCTCAACCGGTAAAAACTGCACTTACACACTGATTTAGGACCACCTTACTCCTAAGAACGCCTGTACCGGCAGCCTTTGATCAGGACATACATCCACTGCCAACTCCAATAACAGCTCGCCATAACCCAGACGATAGCAACAGCATGTAGCCCAATGATTGGTAATCACTTTAATTCAATACCACACTGTGTACGGCAGCCTGTGGTTTCAGAAAGAAGAGGAAAGTTGGGGGGAAAGTGCTGGCAGATGGCAGATCTGTTATTCTGCAGTGCTCAGGCCCCCAGCAGTAGCCCGCAGAGTCAAGGTTGGGACAGAGAAAGGCGTCTTGCTCTAGGAACACTAGTAATCAAGCCTGGTCCATCAGCCTGAAGCCATAAAAATGCACCCTACTGAGCACAGACAGGCTGGGGCAGGCTCGGGCTCAGACTGGCCGCTGGCTTCAAACATTTCCAGAAAACTTATTACGCGCTTTTGAGGGGGCGACAGAGCACAGATACTAAAGATACTAAGTTGTTGTCCTGTCCAGAGACGATCATATATCCTCCACAGAGGATAAGACACCGACATTTTTTTCAAATTATTATAATTATCAAGATGGCTAATACGTTCATAAGAAATGAAGTATAATATATTTTCTTTCATTATTTTTACAGACTCCCCTGCCCGTGATTTTGCTCGGCTGTTCATCAGACCTGAGGCCAGGGGAGTTCGTGGTGGCTGTGGGAAGTCCATTTTCCCTTCAAAACACAGTTACAACGGGTATCATCAGCACGACCCACAGAGGAGGCCATGAACTCGGCCTGCAGAACTCAGATATGGACTATATCCAGACAGATGCCATTATCAATGTAAACACACTATTCTCTATACAACCTATACAATTGAGTGCTGCTTAAATAAGTCAATTAAAGGGATAGTTCACCCAAAAATGAAAATTCTGTGATCGTTTACATACCCTCATGTCACTTCGAACCTGTATGACTTACTTTCTTTCGCAGAACACAAAAGAAGATCATTTGAAGAATGTTGGTAACCGAACAATGGCAGTACCCAACTACCCATTCACTTCTATTATACAGAAACAAACCCAATGTAAGTCAATGGGTACTGCTTTTGTTCGGTTACCAACATTCTTCAAAATATCTTCTTTTGTGTTCTGCAGAAGAAAGTAAGTCATACAGGTTTAAATGACATGAGGGTGGGTAAATGATGACAGAATTTAAATTTTTGCGTGAAATATCCCTTTCATGTTCTAAAAATGTGTTTGCTTCACAGTACGGAAACTCAGGAGGACCCCTTGTTAACTTGGTAAGAACTATTCTCTTTTATTTGGTAGCAGACATCTTGTGCATCTCTATTTAAGCTAATAAAACAGCCCCCAAGGTTATAACTTGTTTTTATTTGTTCAACATTCAATGTTGGTATTCGTGGATTCTCATTGTGCAGCCTTTGCTGTTTTAACGTCTGCTTCCATCTGGATATGTAGTATAGCCCGACAAATTACCTGCACTGGTTTATAATATTCTATTGATCTTCATAACAGAAAACACAACACGCACCCTTGAAAACGCTTCAGGCTCGACCGTGCATGTGGCTTTGCAATAAAAATATTTCCATTTATAGTGCACAATGGGAACTTGTGAAAAAATTATTTAAAATGTGTCGCACACTATAAAATACTTGGAATGGAACAGTGTGGCATGATTTACGCCAAAGCACAAAAACAAACCAAACAGATATATGTATTTGCTGAGTTTAGCTTCACTTATGCGCAGTAACTTAAACGCAGTATCCTTTTGTTTTCCTTATTCCAGATTTTAAGTTTCACTTGTTTAAATAATGACCTCACACTATATGCAGTATTCTCCATTAATGTGTAATTAATTCAGTAAACCGATGACCACCGTCCCCTGTGTGTCTCAAGGTAGCTGTTCGTTCATTTCAGTGCATTTCAATGTTGTACTCCCTGTTTGCGGTTTCAAGGACGGAGATGTCATCGGCATAAATACATTGAAGGTTACGCCAGGCATATCATTTGCCATCCCCTCGGACCGCATTCGCCAGTTCCTCGCAGACTCCTACGACAGACAAATGAAAGGTTTGCCAACTTTTTCATAAGAGTTGTAGGTACTTGTTTTATCTTGATTGAAGTAGTGGTTTTCTTACACTTTGATTTTAGGAAGAACGCCGAGTAAAAAGAGATATATGGGAGTGCGAATGCTTCAACTTTCAGCTGCGTAAGTTTCTTTTTATCTTTGATGAAGATGTCAAGTTATCTTTTGGGTGCTTTTTGAAATTGTGTTTCTGGTATCGGCTTTTATAAGTATTCATGCAACGGGACTTCTGTGATTTGAAATTGTCTGCTCATCTAAATAAAACTACTTTCATTTGGTTATTATCATCATGTGTTCATATGTTAAAGACATTAAAGTCTTAATTTTTTCATCAGTTTGATTAGGGATCTCAGAGAGAGGGAGAGCAGCTTCCCAGATGTGAGCTCAGGGGTGTATGTGTATGAGGTTATTCCGGGGACAGCTGCATATAGGTAATGGGATATGCTTTGCACCTTCTGCTTAGCCCCAGCGGTACTTCTCTCTTCACTCATCTGGACCCAGAGGCCACTCTCATACCATCATAACCTTCAATCAAATCAGGATTTATGTCCCCTACTGCTATACCACAGGGGTTTTTGCATATTTGCCCAATGAATAGGCTACACTTTTCCAGTAACATCTATCCTCTAAAACATGACATACCCCCTGTGGTATGGTGTTGTAGGTAACACTTTACAGTAAGGTTGTATTTGTTAACATTGGTTCATGCATTAGTTAAGATGAACTAACAATGATCAATACTTGTACAGCATTTATTAAATGCTTCTTTTTAGCATCTTTTTGTATGTTCATTTCAGCATTTACACATTAGTAAATGCACAGTTAACTTACATGAACAATTGTATTGGCATTAACTAATGTTAACAAAGTTAATAAATGCTAAAAAACAGTACTGCTCATTATTTAGCCTTTACTAATGGTTTACCAAATGCCTCCACCAACCCGCTCTGCTACTTAAGATCTGTACAGAATGCCTGATCTTCAATTTTACATTGAAGTCTGATTAGCCATTGCATGCTATACATGTAAAATGATGAACCCAATTCTATGAATTGTACAACATGGTACAATAACAAAGAGCAACAATATTCAAAATGACAATATTTAACTTTGTTTTTTAGTGCTGGTCTGCTAAGCCACGACGTGATAATCAGCATTAATGGACAAGCGGTTCATTCTACAGAAGATGTGAGTCAGGCTGTACAGTCAGGTGAAAGTCTGTCGCTCGTGATGAGGCGCACCAACGAAGAAATCACACTAACAGTGGTTCCTGATGAAGTGGTCTGAGCAGCTGCTGTGCAGATTTGCTTTGGGTTTGTACACCTCTAAGCAATGCATCATCCATAGCATATCCATAGCATCCAAGCATACATTACTTGAAAAGGATATTACTGTATCAAATATTATGTGTTGTTATGTGCCATGTTAACTTGTTTTGATAGAAATGCATAAGCAAAAGGTATATTTTTTGCAACATATAAGCTACAATAATCTTTCCATTTTATATGCAAGATAAGCATATAAGCAGGTCTTGTTTTATTACACACACTGTACAGTATATAATCTCCTGTGTCATGTTATCTTTTAATTGCAAAGTTTGCAGTTGCATTCTGTAATACTTATCATATGGTCTGGTTAAATAAAGCACTGATTTGTAAATGTTCATAAAATTCATAATAACTTGTAAAAAAGCTTTTTGAATAGGATTTTCAAATAGAATAGAATTCAAATACAAATTGATCATCAGTCACGTGTTCAACATACAAGCCACATGTAATTACTACCTGCTGCTTTTTTTAAAAGCACCAAGTCGTTTGTGTGCTTGCAACAAAGCTAAAATTGCTTATTGAACTATAACAACATTATTATAAAGCAATAAACATGAATGTTTTGCAACATACCCCAGAGTGCCCCATTCTTTCAGTAGACAAATAAATCACATACATCATGAACAAGGGACACACACAATGCACATAAAATTGTATAGTAAGGAAACTTTCAACACAGTGTTTTACCTATTTGTGGGGTATACTGCTTTTGTGATAAAAGCCATGGGAATGCTGCCAAGGGATCCATGTTTAATACAATCTAGTAACTATCAACATTTTCCGTGCAAGCTGCTTCACAACATCTGTCCATTGACAACCCTTTGTAGGTGTTCATCTTAAACAACATCTTTGCAATTGTTTTTGCACAGTATGCAACACATCCCCGACACTTGATGAACATTTTAGAACATCACATAGTGACAGGATGCACTTCGAAACAACACCGTACAACAATAAAGAAAAGTGTCCTATAGTGCAGTTTGAAAAGATTATATTGTTTATTCTTAATTACTTTAATATTAATTTATTGAGAGTTTAACACTCATAAGATGACATTTATTTACAGCACTTCTTCACATGAAGACTTTACAAAAAATAAAGAGAAGCAGTATTTTACAAATGATGCAAATAAGGTCCATGTAAACCCACATGCAGACAGTGTATTCAACGAAACATTTTGGTTTTCAATTAGTTCAGGTGAGCACAAGATAAAGCGGATACAGCCACTTTAACCACAGTCAGTAGAAGGTGCACCAGTTGCTGCTGTCACTAGGAGTCAATCCCCCTGTTATCAGGAGAATGAGATCCACAAACCACCAGATACCAAGTCCACCCAGGGTAAGCAGCTTTCCTACTGCAGTCCCAGTGTGCCCGAGACAGAATCGATCGACCCCGAAACATCCCAAGAAAAACGAGTACAGTAGAGTGGTGATGAAGTAGTGTCCTGTGTATCTTAAATATCAGAGACAAGGACGTTTTTAAAACAAATGAGGCTTTCCATAAGAAAAGGAACAGGGACTGTTACTAATGTGCTAATTTACACAAGTTATTTAAAGTAATGAACAGACTGGTGACAAATTAATTGAATCACTGTTTTTGAAGTATTCGTTCAGAGTAAAGATTATTATACACTAATATGGCTATTCAAATGTTTATTAAAATGTAAGATTTAAACAGCAGCTACATCAGGCACAGAGATGGATGCTGCTGGCCCATTGACTGGGCTTCCAAGTACTTGACTGAACTCTTGTGGAACAAACTGGTAATACAAATCACTACGTTGTAAATCACAGGCCACAATGCCTGTCATCACATCACACTATTGTGTGTTTACTTACTTGATGCAAGGTTCATTGCCTCTGAGAAACTCCTTAGGTCCAGCACACTCTATCCCATCCAATGCGGAGCATAACACCTGGGTATGGTTCACGTCTTTGTACGCCTGACCTCCAAACTACAAGCAAATGTACTGTTTAAATTATTAATTCATTTTGATAATAATAATAATTATTATTATTATAATTATTAATTTTGTCATCCACCCTTTGCGTTAAATTTGCATTTGCATTTTATAAACCAAAATCTTGAGGTCTCACCGTGGGATGACTTTTTAAAAGAATCAAACTCGTTTTCTCCATTAATTATTACATTTAAATAACGTTTAAGTTTTGTGATTAAATAAATTATGCTGGGACAGTAATATTTGGGTATTCGACGTGCCTTTACACATCCGTAGCCCAGTTCATGAAAAGCTGTGGAATTTCCGCCGTGGTCAACTGGATCTTGACAGATGATGAATTCATCTGGTCTAAATGACAAAAAGACCACGATTTGGCTTAAAACATCACACACACAATCAGAGTCCAATGAAATTCGAGTCGATGCTGTTTACACAAAATAAGATGCATACTTGAGCAAATGGGGATTTTTACTTACAGATATCGGCAAAGGACAACCGGTGATGGAGGGTTGTATTCATACTGCTCCGTATGATTTGATGTCTCGGTAGGTATAACGCTCTCCGTCACGTTTTCTTCGGGTTGTTCGCTGAAAACAACAGGTTTGCTGGTCGTTACAGTGTTTCCGGGTGGCTCGGTTGAGTTTTGAGAATGAATCCCATCGAAGCATTGTAAAAGCAGCACTGTCAGAAGCAATAAGAATTGCCCGCATAATAAAATGTAATTGATTGAAATTTGTGGCATGATCGCAATGTTTTGCGATTTCGCCACAGCAGTTAACGTTAGCTTGAACAGCTAACGATCCAGCAAATGAACGAGATGGCTGCTACTTAGTGCTGATTTCGAGCTACATTGGTAAATGATAGTAGACATATTACTTGCGATTTTATCTGAAAATATAAGTTATTTGACGCATTTTAGTCGAACATAAACCATATTATTTTGATTACAACACGCACAGCCTAAAAGTTCAGCTTTCAGTATTCTGTTGAAGTGGCGCGTAATGATGACATCACTGTCGCTTATGAGTGTCACGTATCGTCACGTATTATATGGCGATATGATATTTAAATGATAAAATTACTTTGCAGAAACCATTTATATCAGAAACTATTTAAATTCGATTCAACTTCATTTTAGAACCTTATCATTAATGCTGCCTGGGAATTGTATTAATATATTACTGCGACCATTTCTCTTTTATTTACGTTATTTCATGTGTTCTGTCAGTGCATCTTATGGAATAATGCACTCTGTAATGTATTATAACCATAATAACCATTGTCATAATTATTGTAGTGGGATAAAATAATAAATGTATGTAGAAAATATGCATGAAAGCCATATCTTAGTATGCATAATTAAAACCTTTACAGTATGAACGAACTGGATTTGCTGGCCAGGCGGTACACAGCAGTCAAACAGAGATCGTAAACTCAACATGCGTTACACGATAGAGGCTGACCTCTTGTGGTAAGTTAATTATGACATTATTATAATATATTTGACACTAATCTTTTTAGTCATATATATATATACATTAAAATGAAATAATCTAAATTTACTTCTAGATTATTTTTTTATTTGAATTTATACTTGTGGCCAATAAAAACCTGAAATGAAGAAATAAATGGAAAACAAGGACAATGTTAGTTGCTCTGCAACACTCCATTTTATGCATTGTTCACAACTTTACACAGCAGATAAAGACATATAAATAAATAAGATATATTAACTTTAATTCAGATCTTCATCTTATACATACCAAATACTCAGCCTATAATACAGTACATATCATGACAGCTTAATTTTTTTTTTTTACATGTTAAATTTTGTTGATATTGCTGTATAGAGACATGTCTAAAAATCCTGACACAGTTTGTTTTGATCATGATCAATTTTTGATCTAACCACAGATCCATAAGTTGTAGTACCGACATGCTCATTTGTATTAGTTTCACATTTGGATATTAATACTGAGGTTTGTGACATTTTTCTTCCATGCACCCACACTGGTAGAGGCGAAGGTCTGCATTGGGGTCGGCAGCTCAGATTGAGAAAATGGGGGTGGTGAACTTGGTAAGACCCCAAAGAGGAGGTGGCAGCAGGTGTGATGTAATTTTGTGGATAAGACCAAATTCCTTCATGTGCAGAAACAAGCACACCCTGTAAAAGACACAGCAGACAAAATTACTTTTTTATATTAATATTTAAAATTAACACGTTAATCAAGACTAATTTTATTTTGTACTGATGCCCAAAAATTCACATACAAAAGCAATTTCTAAGATTAAGAATGTGATTGAACAGTTTGGGGTGTTGAAAATGCCTTTTAAATGCTATTAAAATGCCAAGTAACAGGCATTCCTTTGGAAAGGGACCTACCTGAGGGGTTGTTCTGTGTTGAAAGCTAAATGATGAATCTGGCATACCAATGAATCCTTGTTTTGAGGATGAAGCAGCAGATATGTAACCTTGAGCTTCTTCATTTAAACTTCTAAACAACCAAGAACCAGTTGCTTCAGTTGTCAAAAGTGGTAGGGTTCCAACACAGTTAACCTGAGATAAATTTGACAAGAAATGTGGTGGCATACGCAGATAATTCATTATTCCAGTTGCATAGGGCATGTAATACTGCCGAGCGATCAAACTCTTCGGTGAAGCATCAGTCACATCAACCGCAAACCTTTGTTCCTGGTTTATTTTTTTATTGAAAGGTTCAGTGCTCTCCACACCATGTTTTTCATTGCTGTTGACTTCTGTGTTTCTGATTTTTTGTATCTCCTCCTTTGATTCATCCTTTGGCTCCTGCATGGTTGTAGAGATTTCTCTGGAATTTTGGTCATCCTGTGAAATTGACTTCTCATCTCCATTAATACCCTTCTCTTCTCCATATCCAACAATGTCACTGTCATTTGTATCTGCAACAACAGAACAGCAACACTAACATTAGGCTTAATATTAAAAATAGGAAGAAAACAGATGATGCAAACACATACTATTAACAATAATACCTAAAATAGTTGACACTAAATGTGTATTATTTACACAAACATTTAATAGACACGGATTCGCACTAAACACCTGTTGAAGTTGATGTGATGACATTTGCTTCTTGAATTAAATAATTTGATGAACTTTGGTCGTCTGTGGACACATTGGCTTTTTTCGCTTCCCCTTCTTCACACCTTTGTTGTTTCCTAAGCATCGAAAATACTCATGTTAATCCGTAACAAAAATAATTATATTCAGACCTGATATAAAAAATATGAGGGAGGCAAAAATACTAGTTTCTGACCTTTTTTCACGTCTTCCATTTCCGGTATCCCGGAATCCTTTGGCAAACGGATTATTGTCGATTTTCAGCTGAGTTATCTGTGTATTTTAAATAACGCAATGTTACACGTGCAGCCTATAATGCACACATTCATTACAATTTTGAAACAGTGTTTAGGTTTTGGCTATAAACTTACACATTTTAAGATTACACTTGAAGTTCAGAAATCAGACACGTAAAAAACGAAAAGGCGTTCCTATATTTTTCTAAAACTGCGAAATCATTTTTAAATGATTTAAAAACAATCAGTGGTTTTCCCCGCTTTTTCCATTATGATGTGGCCAATGTAACATGTCAATTATGTAAATAACTAAATTCGCTCACCTTCTCGTTTTGGTATGCTGTGACAGCGATGAATTCTGTCTCAGGAAACACGTACGTTTTAAATGTACTGTAAGGAAGTTTGAGGATGTCGTTGGCTCGAACTACATGAAACCTCGGCTGGTATTTGTGCATGGAGTTCAAAATGGTCTGCAAAAAAGTAATAATAAATAAATAATTAAAAACCATTAAATCAATTATTTTAAAATAACAAACATTGACAATAACATTTTCCTTATAATATTTGTTACATGGCTAACCTCTAAAAAATTTAAGAAATAGGGAAAAAATACTCAGAGCTGCTTTTAAATCCTGCTACCTGTTGAATGTTGCCCATATGCCCATCCTAAATTTTATCGATGACAAAAGCTTCAATTTAAGGCACAGGATGTCGACTATAAATCAAAAATCAAATCTACAATGTTAAACTACTTACAAATCCATGTTTGTCAGATATATTGTTTGTCAGTTTAAGTTTATGAAAGGTCACAGATTTTGACATCCATTGCTCCCCAGTAGCAGGACTGTCTGGATGGATGTACATTCGTTTTGGCATTTCTGGGTCGGCTTTTCCAGCCACAATCCATCGAGAGTTATGAAACTTGTATCTGTAGTCGTCACCCGCAACTATATCCATTAGCAGGATGTACCTCGCCTTCCTGTCAAAGCCGCTGCAGCGCACTTTAAATGGTGGAAACATTCGCCTCAATGAAGAAAAAAAGAATAGTTCGTAGTCAACAACAGAAGACACAGTGCCAGCTCAAGTAATAAAAACACAAAGCACATTTCATTTGAATGCGTAAAAGCGCATTTTCATAAATTGGTGCGCTCTGACGCGTCTTTAAATGGCAATTTCAAGCTTTCTTACCTTCCAGACTTTGTTATGACCATCTCTGTGCCGCTTTTGTGAAACTGCCCCCACAGATCCTTGCCTTCCAGCTGAACCACGGGGTCATCCTCAGGTGCCACATCGGGATCGCGCGTCTCCACAGGAAGGTGAGCAGGAGACGCGGCTGCTTCTTTGAGTGCAAAACGAATAGAGTTATGAAGCACGTTCGCAACCGGCTGTTTCCCGTATCCAGCTGAAACGAATCGAGACTGCTGTCCAAGCACGGGGCCAGTTGTGAAATCTGAAGGACTGGCCGGTAAAAAGTGGTGATAAGCCATTCTGTCAATTTGCGCAGCCGTCTGTGAAGTTATTTTACAGTGCCATCAGTAGTCACTTCATTCCCACTACGTAGGTGAAAACTCCTCTCTGAAGTCTTCGGCATTCACGCCTGTGTGTTGACTGGCTAAATCATACTACTTTTAGCGTGTAAGAAGTACATCTGGGTAGATGTTGCTACTTGACCCCATGCACGGCACTTAGACATTTTAACTTCCTCACCGCTTTTTAGTTTGTAACAGAGTCACTCATTTTTACTTTTGTATAGCCTATCTTTGTCCCGTTGGATAACTGCAGCAGAAAAAAGTTGTTTTATTGGGTCTCGTGCGCAAAAAAAAAGAAGCCTGAGAACTTTAAGCTGTACTGTAGCCTTCTGGCTGAATTTCCAGTTAGCCTGATGGTTTGTGGTCGGCACGGGTCAGCGTCCTCTCGGAAGTCGGTTTCTGATTGGCTGCGTGGACGCATCTAAACCAATTGTATTTTATAAGGGCGTGGTTAATCGATTATGTCAAAGAAACGACTGCAACGAACGGATTCGAGCATCAGCTGTCCAGATTTAAGTGTTACTCATGTTGTAGATAAAGCGAAGAAAGAACAGACACGAATTAATATGAACTTGTCCTCACAATGGAAATCATACAAAATGATCATTATTGGCACAGAACTAAAATAAAGCATGAACTGTCCTGATTTAAGATGCTCATGCTGTAAATAAAGTGAATAAAAGAACAGTCAAGCATTTGTACAGTATAATTTATGAAAATTTCTGGCAAAGAATTAACCTAAAGGAACAACATGATGTGTTACTTAACAATAAATTAAAAATAATAGCCCCATAAATCTTGTTACACACGTGTAGCATTATTAAATGCACATCAGAAATTGGTTCAGCTTCCACAAATGATGTATTTTAATAATTCATAATTATTATAATTTTACATACACATTAAATACTCAAGCAGGACAGCATATTGACACAATTGATGGTGTTTTTAAGACTGTCACATTAAATTATCCCTCCCACACACCTCCCACAAGACCACCCATAATCAATCTTACATCTGTAATCTAAAAGCAGCACAACATAAATAACACATGCTTTATCCCACTAACTAGCTGTTTTTGGCTGTCTCAGACCAACAGAACCTTCATGCACAGTTGTTTTTTTGTCTTTTGCTCTCAGGCACCATTCCCTATTAACAGTGGTCGGGAACCTATGGCTCGCGAACCACACGTGCCTCTTTTTAAAAATCATGTGGCTCGCTAACTTACCCTTCACCAACATTTGATCATTAAAAACATCATAATACAGTGTTGGGTAAGTTACTCTGAAAAAGTAATTAATTACTAGTTACTAATTACATATTCAATAGTGTAATTAGATTACTGTAAAAATGACTCTCTCCAAAAAGTATTTAGTTACTTATTACTAATTACTTTCTATATCATACATCAACCTTGATTAGTTAAGTGATGCAAGGATAGGCACGAAAGAGCTCTTTTAATTCATTCAAATAAATAATATTAAACTACATAAAGTGCACTTATTAACTGACCAAAGTATTACAAATGTGAGAATTATACATTAAAGCACAGATTTTAAAGTTAGACTTTGAATTTTGATGTCAATTCCACTATTACACACATATATTACACAAAGTATTTAGTTTAATTACATCAAAAGTAACTGTAATTAAATTACAGAAAAAATAAGAGTAATCCCTTACTTTACTTTTTCAGGGGAAAAGTAATTAAATTACAGTAACTAATTACTTAGTAACTAGTTACACCCAACACTGTCATTATATATATATGAATATTTCAGGTTGTCCTGGCCAATACACGCATGCAGCGCTATGCGCAAGCCGCGTCACGACACTAATCAACGGCAAACAACGTTTAACCTCTCCAGCCGGCAGCCCAGCATTATATCGAAAGCCAACACGCCTCCAATTCGCGTGCTTTTTACCCAGAGCGCGAGGTCTTTAGAAGAGCGAGCGTCATGCTTTTATTGAAAGTTACGGCTCTCTGTGGCGTACGATACAGAACTTGTTGCCACGCTACGTAATCACATGTAAAAGGTTTTAAAAACACATGGAAGCAGATGGAAGCACTGCGACGCGTCAGTATGGATTCGCTGTGTTTAGCTCCTCATTTCTCGCCTATGAAGTCCATACAGCTGTCAAGGTTGAAAGAGGAGTTGTAATGCCGGTATGTAAGTGTCTTGACCACCTACGAACCGAACTACAAAGCTATTAGCAAGACGCTAGTTATGTTAGCTTTTATGAGGTGTTGCGCAGACCGATCGGCGTATGACATCAAAGTGCCGCGAGAGCAGAGCTCCGTGTGCTTTCGAAACGCGGTACTCTGATGTCAGACATTCGCCGATCATGCAGCATTTCAAGAAGTCGAACATTGCAATGCAAAGTCAGAAGACGCATATGCAGTATTTTGTGAGTATCAGTACTATGAACGTGCACTTTTTTAAATTGTTGTTAGATATAATGAAGTTTAATTGAATGGAGGCCTAATGTAAACCTGTACGTTGTTTATAAGTCATGGAAATAATTTTATAGAGGCCCAGATGTATACACTGTTTCGTTTGTTTCCCTGTTTTTGCCTTGTCTGTGCACATGTTCTCTTATCGAAAGCAAAGAACAATTGATCCCCACAGGGACCATAAGTGATCACTGTGGACATAAATCAAGTTATTAGTATTGAAGACATTGAAAGATGTTATAGTTTTTGCAATGGCTCTTTTGCAAAAAATAAATGAACCAAAACTGGAAAAATGTCTCTTTGGTTAAAAAAGGTTCCCGACCCCTGCCCTATAAGATCATGCTGTGACATGAGAGGAGTGTGACTGCGGATTCAGCCTCTCCAAAACTGATGCTTTTGATTGGCCTGGCTGGATTAGGTGGTGTATTCAGTTACAAGTTTTAAGAGTTTTGGCTGCACATTCTGTGAAGGCTCAAAAACACCACAGTGGACCGAGTGTGACCAGCGCATCAAAACACTCGCTCTTTAGAGCACCATTAGTAAAGTAACTTTTCTCTTTGTTGTCAATTTCGTCTTTCACACATTCAAAATTAAACCACTTTAGTCTATCACTTGGATATCAAGCTCTAAACTTTTTTATAGTTTAAGACACAAGGCTGAAACAAGTCAGCGCTTTTTTTTGACAGTCTGTCTATGGGAAGTCCCATCAGACACACGATTCCATTGCAGGCTAATGGGGATCTTATAATCTGTACTCTGTGTCCTCAAGGCATCAGCACTTTAGCACGTCTTATAGGAAGGATATCTGGCGTCACCTTTGTGTTGTTATTTATTGTTGTATATAATGTAGGATGTCTTGCAGCAGATGGCTTCAGTATCAGGGCAGTGTTAAATTACATATCCCACCTACATGTACAGTAAATACAGTCTGGTGCCATTTTTTCACTCTGTTCAAAACAATGTCTGAACTTAAATGTCTGAATAATGTTTGAATTTAAATAAAAGGCGATATTCTTATCGAGCTTCAAATGCCCAAATGCTACTGTGTGTCTGAAGTTAAATAAGTATACAAAATCTTAGGTCACTATGTTTCATTTCTTATAATACATTAGATAAATGCGTTTTACTTTCTCAGACGTTCATTGTGGAAAGTGGATCAAGTGGAAAAAACAAATGTCTACAAGTAAAGGTATCTGAGGGAGGATGTTGAAAACGTCCCTCATGGAGAAGCAGCTTTATTCCATGACCATTTCCTAAACGTTGAAATTATTTCACGCCCTGTATCTTTAATGGGTAAATCTGTGAATTTATGACGATGCTCCGCCATGACAGTTTTATGTCCTGTGCTCAGATGCTCTGTTATGGTGACTGAGAGTTAAAAGGGAGAGATCCACACACGGGATTAAGAGAGATATGCCATCTGCGGCCGTCCACTACTGATGACTCAATTTTAACTGGGCAAGAGGAAAACCTGCCTGTCAGTCATTCCTACTTCAAAGAGGGATGGGCTCAAATCTGAAATGTCAGTCTGAAAGTTTGTAGGAACACTAACAGGCATTGTGTGTAACTTAATACCGTGGATAAATAGTTGCTCTAAACTGTACCACCAACACCCGTGAGCATTTAGCAGTAAACTAATGTGGAGTTGTGGCTTTTTGGGAAGGTTTTTAAGCTAAACCTTGTCACAGATTTTAAATAGGACGTTTAGTGTGTGAACATCATGTTGAAATGTAAAAATAAATAATCCGAATATTTAATAGGTTGCTATATACCGGACAGAAACCTTGTATGTCCAAAACACCAACTTCTCAGGAAACGAAAAGACATTTTTAAAGATCTTTTTACTTTACATAAATTTTATTGGTTAAATATTTGCAAAACCCTATAAGACAAACATGAACGGTGGCCAACAGTATGATTTATGAAAATAAAATCATTAAATATGAAGATACAAGGTTGTAAATAGCGTTAAAACCAAAAACGGTTTTGTACCATGTATGAGCTTTCACTCAACAAAATTAAAAATAAAAATTCTTGGTTTATTGACCAATCACAGAATTTGCACAGCAAAATGATAAGGAGTTACAGCTCATGTAGGGCATCTGTTGCAGAAGGACACCAATAAATCATTAAGCATAATAGTAATTCATTTTGAGCCTGATATTTAGCAGATCTTTGTAAAGGGACCGATTTGTGAAAAGAGGTAAAATACAGAATATTAGAGGCAATTAGAGTTCTTGAGTGGTCTCAGCGGGCCCATCTCTTAAACACCTCAGCTGTTTATTTATAAGGTCTGCGATGAATAGCCAGTCACTAACAGACTGGTGTGACTGGAACTGTTTAGACAGTGAGGTGAGAGGAATTTAGTTAAACAGTGGCACTGAGAAAGTGTGAGAAGAGAGAGAACGGTAAGAGAGCAACAGACCAGAGCTTCACATCATGGCTGCCAGAGGAACATGAAAGGGCTAACACAGGCTGCATAGAAAATGTAATTCCATTATTTTCCGCTATCATCTACATCTATGATGAAGTAAACAGGAGAAATCTGCATGTCTGTTTGTAGAGAATAACATACTTGACAAACCTGCATTTTATAAAACATATTAAACTCAATAGAAAAAAATCCTCTTTAACCGTATGCTGTGGCAGTTTGAATTCAGTGTTTTACCAATGATCCTTTCGAAATCATTACATTTGCAAGTCAGATTTTGATTTCATTGAGGGTTGCTTGCAGAACGTTGTGTCCTTTACTTTTTATTTCCTATGAAATGATCATATAATATATTATGGATATCTATTCATATATAATATAGTATTGTCGCATTGACCTTTGATGAGAAGGAATACTCTACAAAATAAAATAAATTTTGTACTTTGAAAAGAAATAAGAACTGGGTGTCTGAATCTGAATCTGAGCGAAGCCCTAAGTAGAGCCCAGGTGAAAGGTGATTTTTTTTCTTCATTTCAGGACAAAAAAAGAGAGACACAATGACAAACCCTGTTATGAAGGTTATTTTTTGTGAATACTCATAGGACATGCTTTATAGAGAAATGTAGCAACTGTTTGAACAATTGTTTGGGGTGATGAAAAAAAAAACATCTTATGTGTTTGTACTTGATAAAGGAAGAAATCGATTTCATTGCCACATGCCGCACTTCAGAAATTAAATACAACTTTCTCTCTTTTGCACGCCCATTGATCAATGTTGGGAGGTCACTGATAACTGGCAGTGTAAAATGTACTTTGATTCAGATGAAGGTCAGTCCCCAAGAAGCGAAAAAACACAATTCTAATACTGGCTTTGCTCAGTTATTGCTGGAGAAAACTGTGTGTATAAAAAGACTGGGGCTAGTTGTCACACCGGGAAGTATTTCACAATTTCACAAATTATATAAAATTACAAAATTATAAAAAATTATAAAAATGTACATATAAATTATGTAAATTAATTTTACTTTCAAAATATACTCTAAAGTCAAGTGTATTAATTATCATCTATTTTATACTGAAATCATTTGTCTGATTATTTATTTGACTCATGATAAAGCTGACTCTATGCAGAACACTCGTTTTACAGAACACAAAGTCTGTGTGGCATGATTGTAAGTAACACTGAAATGAAATCAGAGAGATTTAGTCATGGTCACTCTGTATAGCTGATTTGGGATCGGTATTGAAGTTTTGTTTCAAAATTGTTATGGTTTGGATTTTGTTGGGGGAAACTGGCCTCGGATCTGCTCTTTGCGGGGCGTTGTGTGAGGCTCAGGGGATATGGCTCATTGGAACACAACTAATCCCATGAACACTCGCGCCAAAAAGACAGTATTGATGTTTCTGAGCAGTGAAAACCTACTCTGGAAGATTAGGAAAGGTCTGCCAGGCTCAGTAAACCTGTGATTAAAAGCTGGAGTAGTCCTTAGAGTATTAAACATGAATCTGAGTAATGAACCGAGAGGGAAGGGGTAAATAAAGGAAGCTTTTCGGTAAATTAAATTAGATGTAAACATTTGTTTATTTGGGGGGTCTTACATAAGGCAGATATATTTGAATATAAATACAGAAGCTTCTAGACGTTTCCTCATTTTTTTTATTGACAATTAAAATATTAAAAAATAACATTCCATTCAAAAATAACTTTTAATAAAAATATAAAGTATTTTTCTAATTATTAAACGTAATGTTTCTATTAAAGCAGTTGTATCTGGACCATTAAGCAGAAAAGTCTTACCAGTAAGAGGTACTGTAATCTGTTATAATCTTTTTCAGCGTTTAGTGTAAAGAGACATCAGCAATAGTTTTGCTTTGCATTTTTACAACGACTTTCAGATGGATGACCGGAGGACTGCTGCTAGCACAGCATCTGAATGGCTAAATCAATAATAAGCTATACACTTATACGCTTATAGCAGATATACACATTTATAGCATACTCCTAAATTACTCCATTAGTGGGTAATTCTTTCAATTAAATCCTTTTGTAAAAGCTTTTTATCACCAGGTAAAGTTCAAGATTAAGATTTGATGGATATAATCGTATTTATTTTATGGTGTCTGGTAAGTGATTGTTGTTGAGCAATGACATTTCCACGTGGGAAATGTCTTTGTGAGGTTTTTGTTTGAGTACAAACTGGCATCATCCTTTTCTTAATAGTTCTAATGTGTAACAAATTTATTTACAAAGACCTCTTGTATTGTTCTTCTATTTCTGAGTCAAGTGATTTACTCTCTTTATATCAATATGCCTGGATTGATTTTGCAATGCAATAAAGCCAATACAACTATGTGTATTAAAGCTTTGTGAAGCCCTTGGTGTGTATATTTACCAAAGTGTATGACCAGAAAATAGCAAAAAGGCAAATACTAATAAGACAACAGCAAATAAGAAAAAATTTATTTACTAAATGGAAAAAAGTATTTATAAAGTTGATAATTCTGTAAATATAAATATACTATTAGTATTAGTATTAGTAGTTGATAAAGTTGATAAATAATGATAAGATAGGGATAGTTAAATAAATATTTACCCCACCTTTAATGTGTGTTGGTGTTTGTTTGTAAATTTTAGTTTGTGTGCATATATACTTCGTGGTCAACATTGAACCCAAACTGTAAACACCAGAAGTCTTTTAACTTATCACAGTATTAACACAGAATTCAACGTGAATATAAAAAGTAAATTATTAAGAATTACTGAACACTGCTTTCAGAGAAATTGGGTTATTATGAATATTGTGAACCACAATGTTTTAATTAGTTAACATTTATTAAACCTAACTTTCAAGTTTACTAATACTTTTTTTAATCAAAGATTGTCTCTGTTCATTTTAGTTAATGCACAACGTGCTAATCTTAATAAATGGAACCTTATTGTAAGCATTAATTTGTTTTTTATAGTTTTAAATCAATGCTATTTAAAATAAAACATATTTATTTGTAAACTTGGCTTGAATAAGCATCACTGTATGTAAGTCTAGTATACGTTGTGTACAGTAAAAGTCTTTATTTTTCCTAAGCCTTTGTATATGATCTAACTGCCTGCACAAGGTTCTCTGGTGTAGCTCAGACCACAGAAGGATCTGAGAGCTTGAGAAATGTTTGGAATTTATCATGTCTGCCTGTGAATCTGTCATCAAACCTACAATTGTCTCCCAACATCACGTTTATCCTTCAGTCCTTGTGCACTATGGGTTAGGAGCTTAGAATGTATTCTGAAGTGACTATACATGTACAAATAGAGTCTTTTTTGTTACACTCCAAAAAATTATTTTACGATACTGTTCACTTTATTTAAACAATTCATTTTGTTTTAACACCATTGTATTAGGTTTAATGTTCAAACACAATTGCATTGTGTTAAACGGACTAAAAGCAGTCATGCTTTGGCTTAACTAAATGTTTACATTTTCAATTACATGTTTCAATCAAGTAGATCAAAATAATATGATGCTTGTTCAAAAAATGTTATCAAAATGATAAAACGGGGATATTTGTTCACGTTTAATACTCTTTTATGTTTGTATTTAAAAGAGTTTGTGGTATGTTAATGTTTTTGGGGGGTTACCATTGTGGTAAAGTGTAGAGCATGTGCTTGGGTTGAGGACCTGCTAACCAGATTTTAAGTTGATTTAATGAAAAAAACCTGGTATGCCGTAAATGTAACAAAACCAACTTCTGGCTAACTCCTAACAATAAGAGCTATATTTAGTGTGTGTTAAAAATAACTCCCTAAACTCTCTAAATACTTTTATATGTTTATTTAGTTTGCAGACAGAGCAGACATTTCTCAGCTGCTTTATTTATATAATTAATCCAATTACAGTGGTTCCACAAAATGGAAATATTTAGTAGGATGAACTTAATTGATTCAAGTTATTTGGACATTGTTGTTTAAGTTAACTCAGTGCAGTTTAGTTCATCATACATTAAGTATTTGAGTAGAGATAACATATTTCTGTTATGTGGAACCACTGTCCATAATTGAATTAATTATATAAATAAATCAAGCAGCCGATAAATGTCTGCTCGGTCTGCAAACTAAATAAACATATAAAGGTATTTAGAGATTTTGAACACTTCAAAACCTAGCCTCCGAAAAGACATAAAAGACATATTTATGTTTAATTTCTAAAATGTTAACTAAATTTATAATGTTTAATTTAGGTAATTTTTCTAACTTCAGTCAAAGTGTCACAGAGGCAAATGACAGTCAGCAGAACATTCATTCGTATGATTGAATAAATAGGCTAAATAAAATAAGCAGACAACAGCTTGCTCTAATGTTAATGAGGCATATTGATCAAAGTCAACAGTAAAAATCGGCAGATAGATAATGGGTAAGTGGAGGCTTTTCCTGGCACAAGACGTCACATCTGAAGTGTATAAGAGTCGTCTTTAAGGAAAGATGATTCAAGAAATATGTTGCAAGATAATGGACTGATACTCTTCAGCTGAATAGAAGGTTAAAACATTATTTTTTAAAATTATGATTTATAGACCATTTTCAGTTTTTCTGAATTTACTATTTATGTGTTTAGGTAAAATGATCATTTTTTTCATGATTTTGTTTAATTATGTGAACTACTAACCATATTTCTCCCAAATTTCAAATCATTTCTATTTGCATTTATTATCAGAAAATGAACCCAGGTCAAAATAACGGAAAAGATGCTCTGTATTTTTTTCAGACCTCAAATACTGCAAATAAAACATATTCAGCAATACAACAGTAATTTTTATGTGATGCCCTCGATTTTTACTGTCTTTTACATTGCTGTTGGATGAATTGATGTCACTCCTGAGGTTTGATTTTGGGGAAATTCGACAGACACTGGACTGGAATGGCCACAAAACATCTAGAAAAGCTGATTAAAAAAAATTTTGGAATGGTCTCTTATTTTTTCCACCGCGGTATTGCACATAAATACTCATTTAACACCATAATAAACCAATCCTATAATTATATATTTAAACAGCACCCACACATTTTAGCAGAATGAAAAAAAACTATGATTTATTAGCTCACTGTAACGAAGACAAAACAAAATAAATAAAAACATGCTCTTTCACAGTCAAGCAGACACTTAAGGAATCACCATTGGTGTGAATTATTGATTGAGAAAGGCAACGTTCTGATGAGGATTGCTTTAGAGCTGCGCTGTTTAATTAAGAAAATGTACTCATTCTCTTCCTTTCCCTTTTGTCAGCACAAACAACTCAAAGGAAGAAGAGGCGCTGAGGGCACTTCAGCACAAAGAGCCCATCATCCCTCAAGTGGATCTCCTTCCTGCCTGTAATTACGGCCTCTGATTCACATAGTGTGAAAATTTATGTCTAAAGGTGTTCTGAATGTCTGCTGTCTGCGCTAAGATATACAAGACAGACACAGCTGCGGATAATCCCGTGGATCACAGGCGACGCAAGCCACTACATGAACTATTAAGGCTCCTTCATTATCAAATTATTAAAAGACGGGCCATTATTGATGGGATAGGAGAGTAGACGTAATGTGTCACATTCGTCAGGAAACATTGAAGATGTCCCATTTAAACAATGCAAATGAGTAAATGTTTTGGTATACTCTGTGTATACAGAAATGTTCTGCAGAATGAACAGGTGCAGTGGTGTGAAAGGATCTGTGTCAAGGATTATAGACCCTGAGTGATTGGTGATGGAGTATTAAAACAGCAGGCGATATTAACCTCACAAATATACATTACACTGAGGTTCAGTGAAGCAGCTGCAGGCAATGGTCTACTTACTGTATGTGAAGCTAGTTGACCCAAATCTGGATCACTTACACAAAACCTATATCGCTTTTCTTTTAGAAAGCTATTACATTAATGTGTGAAGGCCGGTTGAAAGAAATAATGAAATAATTGTCCTTTTGTTCTATGCACAAGGCTAAACTAACAGAGTTTGTCGAATCGAAATGTTTTGTGTCACGTTGACAGCTGTCTGTCCAGCTTTAACTGGTATCTTTGCTCAGGAAGCGCTCATTATAACCTTAAATAATTTTCTGGCCCCAAAATACATAATCCATGACTATCTTTACACCTCCTTATCTTGTCTAATGGAAAGTGCCGGCCAAGACAAGACATACTAATCATGTTATGGTTAACACATATACAGACATCCTGCTCGCTAAACTGAAAGAGACATGCCGGTTTAATTCTATAATAGAAAGAAGTCTTAAGCTCCAACGGCATACCTAAATGGACCACCCACAAATCTTCACGGAGGTTTGGATTTAAGACTGAAATCATACCCTTCCATAAAACATTTTTGAAATATTCAATGTTTAACCACCCAAAAATGATAATTCTGTCATCATTTACTCACCCTCTTGTCATTTCAATCCTGTATGACAGCAAGTTTTGATTCTACTATGTCTATGATTATTTATTTATTTATAAACTAACTGAACATGATCTTCAATGACAATATGGTGAGCCTTCCCTGGACTTCTTAATTGGATTATTGAGTTGCATTCAATTACTCCTTCAAATACAAAATTCAAATCCCTTTATTGTAACTCAACCATATACACAAGTGCAACAGTAGGTTAAAAACTTGGGTGCAGTTCCGACCAACAAGGCAGTATGACAGTGTAAACCTGAAAGAGGAAGACTGTGTGTGGGAAAGGCAGAAGGGGTGCACATGAAAGTAACCTGACCTGGAGTGAACAGTATTCTCTGTCTTGCCTGATTAGGTGTGACAGCTTGGGTGTGAACACATTCCCTATGATTATAGTCTAAAGAGCCCATCAAACTCAAAGACTCGCTTGAGTCCAGCATGCTGTCTGCTACAGCGCGACCTGCCACTGTATACAGTTACAGATGTTGGGCTCAACAAGGAAACCTAATAGTTTAACAAACACCTAAAGAAATGAGCCAGATACCATATTTTGAAACAGCTGAAGGCCAGAGAAACCACGGGATCCAGATTTGAAATTGATCTTACACACCGCATGTCTGTAATGTAGGCTACTTTTCACCTAAACTACATGTCTTCCATGTTTATACACTGTTGTGCACTTAACAAAATGGAAAACTGGTACTTTTTCATAATATTAAGTTAAGAGCTTTCTATCAAATTAAAAGTGTGTATATTGTGTCATAACTTATGACCACCAATTCTGTTTGGTACCTAATTTTGATACTCACTTTTCCCACTGGCTGATATACTTAACACAACACATTTAAAGCATCATTTTATTTTAATTCATATTAGTAATCCATAATACTTCTTCGTTAAAAAGTGGGTTACAAAATGAACCTTTACAAAATTTGATAGGGTTTGGATTTAGGCTAGCTCATCACATGAGCTTCAACACTTCTTTTACTAACTCATTCTTGCAAGTCTGAATCTGGAACAGTAGCTGTATTTTCCAATCCACTGAAGTAGTGAGGATCTGTATGCAACATGTTAACAAAAAATTAAGGGTCAACTAAAAAAGCCTTCTAGTGGTAAATACATTCAGAGCAGAATTCAAGTGACATCTAGTGGCGAGTGCCGTGAACTACAACCATTGGCAACAATCAAACGTTTTTATATAAAGATACGTTCAAAACAAGTAACCACCAGAAAAACAAGATTAGAAAGACTTATTATGCGTGTCTGACTGTAGCAGTCAACGAGTAAGCAACTTCCATTAACACAAGGCTCTGAAGAAAAAAACTAGACTCTAAAGTACCTAAAACAATAGCATGTCAGCCAAACTGATAAACAGCCTTTTAATAACTGCTTCAAAAACATTAATCTCATATTGTTATACATTACTTTATTTATAATATAACCGTTTGTATTATATTAATTATTAGATCTAATTAATCATTATTATAATGTAAAGCTCCAATTATTTACAATTCCTTACTGCCTAGTGTTGCTGCTTTTATAAACAAAACACCTTTTATCTTTGAAGTAAGCAAATGCATTTCCCCCAAACCTTAAATAAAGATAACATTCGGAGCTATAAAAAGCATCAGATCTGAGAGAAAAAGCGTTACTCTAAACTTGCAGTGGTCTCGAGGTTATCAGACACTGCTTCAGCTTACCTGTCGATTGCATTAGTTTCGTACGCCAATGAGTGACAATATTTGAATATCAGCCAGTTAGCGAAGTTTAGGAAAATACAGATATGGGGCATGATAGTTTGCGTTTTAGTTTAGATATGCAAATGAAACATTTTTTTAGAGTAAGATTTGGCTTTATATCTAAACTTAACCCTTAAATGTTGTTTAAAAATTCTAAAACTGTATACAATTATTTTGTAAAAAAAAAAAAAAAAGCTACAGGATGTGTTTTAATTAACAAATTGTTTGTAAATTTTTGAGACAACCAAAATACAAACACTGAGCATATTCTTTTTTTATTGGCCCACATACACACCAAACTCAGCTCACGAATTTTGGAAGAACACCGTGAATTGTCGAAAAAGTGATTGACATTACCGTGAACAAACGATCGCCGCGCACGAATGAAAACCAACCAATAGCGACAAGGGGCGGACATTTTGAAGTAAGTGAGGAAAGATGGCGACCACGGCTGGTGTGAAGTTGAACCGGAGTGTTTACATAACGATAATGAATTTACCATACAGTTTGGTAAACAAACTTAACGTGTGTGCGCTGTTAGTTTTCATACTCACTTCTGCGAGTAGCAGTTATGGAGAAAACACCTATGAAGATAGTACTTATGAATTTCTCAAACGAGAGTATTCGCTGAGTAAGCCGTACCAAGGTAAGCGTCTATTCTTATGTGCTCTGACGTTAAATCAGCTCCTGCTAAAAGTGGCACCTGTTTCAACAAAGTCGACTAGATATGAAAAACCATACATTAGTTAGATAACAATCTGTCTGTTTGTTAGCATATTCACGGTGTTTTACTCTTTACTTTCCTCTCAGTTTAGTGACAGTTTAATTTCGCAACTGCAGTGATTCAATCTGACGTCCATGGGGCGGAAGTAGAGGACAGGTTAACGTTATAGATGTTCTGATTTACACGTTTGAGGCAAATATACGTGTACATCGCAAACTGTTTGTTCATATTCATTTCAATTCACCCATCCCTTGCCTTTAATGTGAAATCTCCATATCTCTCCAACTGTATGCACGCAGGACTGGGTTCGTCCAGTTCGTCACATTGGGAGTTTATGGGTAACTCAATGATCATGCCAGACACCATACGGCTGACACCAGACCTGCAGAGCAGACAAGGAGCCGTCTGGAGCCGTATTGTGAGTCAACACAAACCTGAAACACCGCCCCAGCATTAACTTAAAATATTGGCTGAATCATCTCAGACAAATATATCTAGTTCATAATGTGTTTGTATGTGTAGCCCTGTTACATTAGGGACTGGGAACTGCGAGTACAGTTTAAGATCCATGGTGATGGCAAAAAGAATCTGAACGGGGATGGGCTTGCGATATGGCTGACCAAAGAGCGAATGCAAAGTGGTGAGATGCTGTCTTTAATATAATCATAATCTTTCCAAATATTCACATTTTGATTATGATTCGCATCCTAATGAGTTTTTATTGTTTTTTGGTGTGGTTGTAGGTCCAGTGTTTGGAAACATTAACTATTTTACTGGTCTGGGTATTTTTGTGGACACGTATCCCAACGATGACAAGCAGCATGATGTATGTGCCACTATGATATACAAGATTACTACGCATGTCCTTTATTTAAACATAATGCATATGTATTACAATATATATATATATATCCTTTTCATGTAAATAAACAAATAATCTTTTTTTTGTTCAGAGAGTGTTTCCTTTTATCTCAGCGATGGTCGGGAACGGGAGTGTCGAGTATGATCATGACCGTGATGGGCGGTCTACTGATCTTGGTGGCTGCAATGGTCACAGCCGAAATGTTGATCATGACACCTTCCTGTTGATCAGATACATGAAGAACAGACTTACTGTAAGTGACATTCTTGTTTTCCTCACAGCGGTCGTCTTGTGGATCCATACATACCTTTATTTCCTGTTCTGTCTTTTAGGTGATGACAGATGTGGATGGGAAGCAAGAGTGGAAGGATTGTCTGGACATCCCAGGCGTGAAGCTTCCGCAGGGTTATTATTTTGGAGCCTCATCGGTCACTGGAGATTTATCAGGTGTGGATCACTAAGAAGTTCTCATCTTTTCTGCACGCCCATATTAATCCATCATATTTATTTTATAAGAGTCAAAACTGTGAGTCATGTGTTGTTTCATGCCATGTGTTTTTGTTTTTCTAGACAACCATGACCTCATCTCCTTCAAACTGTATGAACTTACAGTAGAACGCAGTCCTGAAGAAGAAGAAGAAGACCAGCTCGAGATCACGTTGCCTAGTGTAGACTACAGAGTGGACCCTAATGGTAATGCATTTAGAAAACATAGCTTCATATGTAAAGCATGCGATCTGATGCGTAGATGGATGTATCTCACATTTGTTTTCTGTACTCAGCTCAGACAGCAGATGAAGGAAGGAGCATCCTCGCAACGTTCTTTATATTTATTTTTTCAGTTTTTGCACTGGTCGTGGTGGTCGTTGTTATTCTGTTTGCGTACAATCACTATAAAGAAAACAGACGCAAACGCTTCTACTGAGCAAATGGAAGAGAGTAACAGGCAGAAAACGGGATGAGAGATCCGACGTGAGTGTGACTGGCGTGAGGAACGCTTCTGGTTCTTGGCCCCCACACCAACAAAAAGGACCTGAACAATAAACTTAAAGCCACGGCCTGACTTCCACAAGTGGAAACCGACCACCTCAATTGTGATTTCAGCATCCTCTCTTTTTAAACAAAAAAAAACCTTAAAAGAGAATTTGAGCGTGTTGGTCATTGAATGGCAGAGAGTGTTGATGTAGACTTTTTGCCGTATTTTTGTACCTGACCAGTTACACTGACCTTGGCCTTTCACCCTTAGGTAGCGCAGAAAATGATGTGTGACAGAATTTACAGACGCATGTTGCGTAAAAATGCTGTGTTCTCAGGTTGTCTACTAATACCACGGAAGAAATCCCGAAAGCTTCTCTTGATTTTTTTTTTTACAGCACCTTAATGAATAAAAAGATAATGTGAACTATGACCATGAAATGTCACAATATTGGTGAACAGTTTTTAGTAAACTGTCAACATTAAGTTTTAAACATTGTGTAAATTTGATTCCCTTTATTCGGTTTTGTTTCATCCAGTCTTCATATAAAAACAATGCTGTGTCTGGCTGCACTGTTCCAAATAGCCGGCAATAACCAGCATTTTGAAATGTGACACGTTGTCTAAGACTCATTTTGTAATAAATCATCTTTGAGTGTTGTTTTGTTACATGTTGTTTTCAAAGTTGCACTGAACTGAATTTCTCTCGTGTCTTATCCAGTAGCTTTAAACCGTTAGTTGAAGACTTTACATGGCCTTCTTTGACTACAGTGTTTAAAAGTCATGATGTGCTGATGGTGATGATATATCTAGAATTCATATTGGTTAAAGGAATAGTTTACCCAAAAATTAATTCTGTCGTCATTTACTCACCTTCTTGTCAGTTCGAACCTGTATGACTTACTTCTGCAGAACACAAAAAAAGATATTTTGAAGCATGTTGAAGCAACCAAACAACGGTGGTACCCATTTACTTGCATTGGATTTGTGTCCATTCAATAGAAGTGATGGGTACCGCCATTGTTTGGTTATCAGCATTCTTCAAAATATCTTCTTTTGTGATCTGCGGAAGCAAGAAGAGGGTGAGTAAATGATAACAGAATTTTTATTTTTGGGTGAACTGTCCCTTTAAATAACATTGATGCACTACTGCTGCTGTGACCTTTCTCCTATAGTTTTGTTTCAGTATTGCAAAGATATGCAAGGGGTTTTCCTTTTATTCAATATTTTCCATAACTTCTTGTCACTACTGTGTACAGTTTTGTCTAATCTAAAGGTCATTGTTGTACACACTGAAGTGATTGTATTGCTGAATCAAACTCATGTGTCATGTGGATCTTCATGGTCATCTCCATTATGTTCAGTTTCTAAATTAAAGTTTATAAGGTTGTGTTCTCATTTTAAACTCTGACGTTTTATATTAAAACCACATTTAAGTACCATTTTTATTTTCTGCTTTAGTGTTTCAGTACAAAAAAGATTATTATCCACTTAAAAAATGTCAGTTTACCTAGGAGAATGAGTGCTGTGTTATGAGCAAAGTTATGGAGGACTCATACAGCTTTTTAAAGGAGTCATATGACATGGCTAAAACGAATATTATGGTTTGTTTTAGATGTAATGCAATGTGTATACACGATTTAAGGTTAAAAAACGCTGTATTTTCCACATACCGTGCATGTTTGTATCTCCTCTTTGCCCTGCCTCTCTGAAACGTGCAGATTTTTTACAAGGCTCATCGCTCTGAAAAGCGAGGTGTGCTATGATTGGCCAGTTAACCAGTGCGTAGTGATTGGTCGAATACTGCAAGTGTGTGACGGAAATGTAACAGGTTCCAAAGCAATTGTACTGACAGGTACTGACTTGCGTATACATTTGGGCGGTCTTAGTCAAATCATACCACGAACTGATGTGGATTTGTGGGGGTGTGGTTACACGAGGCGTTTCAGGCAGGTCTGGTTGAGCATTTGCTTTTAGATAGAATGCATCTTTTATTCTGACACTTTACTTTTTGCAATTTTACGTGTCTTATACATGCATGGGCAACTTATAACACACCAAAGACACAGAAAAACACGTATTCGCGCCATATGACCCCTTTAATGATTGACGAATAACGTGTTCACAGACACACAACAGTCACATTTTCTTACGTACTTTAAAACACATCAACAGATTTGAAACAGATTATATATTTGTTTAGTACAGAGAGTAGTAGAGTATAAATCATTTTTATTGCATCTCACTGAAACCTCAATGTTTCATTTCCCTATTACAGTTTCTCTGTAAGTGGTTCTCTCTGTCTATTGGAACTCTCACAGATACCAATAAATGAAAACTAATTATATAGACATGCAAATTACACATTTACATTTATGCATTTGGCAGACGCTTTTATCCAAAGCGACTTACATTGCATTATACTAGGGATGCACGATAAATTATCGTATCGGTATCGGCCGATAAATGGTCATTTTTAATGTTATCGTATCGGCCGATAATAGAATTTAGGCCGATATATTATAGCCGATAAATCATAAATAATTTCCTCTGGTTAAACTACTTCATCTGCACGCTGCTCGCAGTTAAAATACAGTATAGTACTGTCTTTCTGTCGTGATCATTCAGTTACTGCTATTATCAAAACATTGCTGATGTAGGTACAGTATGTAGATACAGTATTTATGAATGTGTAAATTATAGGATCAAAAGCATATTGTTTGAATCAGACTGCTGTCTGAATGCTGTCTGTCTTGAGACCTGTTAGATATGTGGCTATTTAGAACATTTTTCTGGGTTGCTCTTGAAGAACATCTATAATTTGTTTATTAAATAAAAAGGTAACACTTTACAATAAGGTGCTATTAGTTAACATTAGTAAATGCATTAGCAAACATTAGCTAACAATGAACAATTTAATTTGTCATCATTTATTAATCCTTGTCAATGTTAGTTCATGTCAATACAGATATTCATGCGAGTTCATGGTGCATTAACTAATGTTAACAGTGACAACGTTTGATTTTAATAATGTATTAGTAAATGCTGAAATGAACATGGATTAATATTAATAAATACTGTAGAAGTATTGTTCCTTGTCAGTTTATGTTAGCTAATGCATAAACTAATTGCTAACAAATAGCACCTTATTGTAACGTGTTACCAATAAAGAATATACCAGAAAAGTTTGAAGGTTAAAGAATCGTTAACTAGTGTAAAGTAGGCCTAGTAGTTGGTACATGATTTTCAGGGGGGGAAAGAGAACTAATGGTTACTTTGTTTTTCTGCAGTGAATGTTATCAAATAAAAGTGGTTGTCCAATAGTCAGTCTTAGAGAATTTTATATTAATATTTAGATACTGTATATCGGCCAATATATCGGTTATCGGCTTCCAATGTTAAAGAATTATCGGTCGTCGGCCAAAATTTACATATCGGTGCATCCCTACATTATACTATATATTGTATCGGAGTATGTGCAATCCCCTGAGATCAAACCCATGACATTGGCGTTGCTAGAGCCATGCTCTAACCACTGAGCCACAGGAAAGCACTACACAGAAATAAGATGCCTTTTGGAACACGTGACTAAGAAAATATCACACCATTTAAAAAATCCCAGGGATTTTACCCAGTAAGTTTGTGTTAACTGTACAGTAGGTGTCACAATTTCAGATTTTCAGTGCACAATTATTATGGTCAAAAGAATTCACAATATTATTGTGATATCTATGCTTTTTAAAAAGAAATAATGCTATCAGTCTGTCATATATCTTTGTTTTCTGGAAAATGATTCATACACATACAGTATACAAGTGTAGGTAGGCAGAGAGACAGTTTGTAAGCATTGTGGCTCTTAAGGCACAACTTGAAACGGTGCTGAATTATTTTTGACAATTAACACAATACTGACAATTGCAGCTTTTAATATCGTCAATACTCTGATATTGTCACACTCCTGGTTAGTTATTTGTTACACTTAAATGTTGGTTGTCATACAGTGAAATGCCAGTTTTAATCTTGTTTGTACATCAGCAAACCGTAAAAATCTTCTAAACCCACCACACATTGACCAACTGTCGAAATGGTGATATATTGATACAGCTTATTATTACAGTCTGACACGTTTTTTAATGAAATTAGCTTTTGCAGTTTATTCTTTTCAGAGGATTATTTTATCTAAAACCACAAAGAGATGTTTGTTTAGTCAAATTTATTTTCTCTTCATAACTCTTTACTCTTATTTGTACTCATGAATTTATATTTTTGCACTCCCTGTGGTAGAGACCACCTGTGGTTTCATAACACAATGTGCAATGTGCAAACAGCAATGCCTGCACTTCATACACACTGAGCAGTTTCAGCCGTTTATTACGATTCTCTTCAACAACAGTATTTTGGGCTTACTGTGCATGTTGTGTATAGTGACAAGACGATTTTGATACGCTACTTTCTGCACTTTTCTTTTGTTTTTCTTTCTTGCTCTTTCTTGCTCTATCGTTTCATTTAACACCTCTGCACAGCTCTGTTTAAACACCACGTCATGAACAGAGGAAGTAAGAGAAGCTCATGCCCTCCCACAGCCTGTAACAGAGTCAGAAGGGCGAGTTTGACTGTCGTAATTGAGAATAATTCTTTGGAGTATCTTTACAGAATACATTTCTTAACAAGGTAAGACCATATCATCTATGTAATGTTTATGATATTTATGTTCATCTTAGTTGATTACATTTATGTTTTGGCAGTTGATTTGTTCTAAATATCTTTTACAAAGTTCTAATATGTTATCAACAGCAATTAAATGTGTTCCTATTATCAATAGCAATCAAATGTGTTATAACAAACTATATAAAATATTTTATAGTTTGTTTGGTCACAATTTTCATCTTTTTGTCACTTATGAGAAGTCATTTTATAATGTGTTTCATAAAACTTGCTTTATGTTCTACTGAATTGTTGTTGGTTATTTCTATGTATAAAAATCAGAACATGTACATGTACACATGTATATATGCCCAGTTTATACACCTGACAAAAGAGGAACTTAGATAGATAAATAGCTCTTGGAGAGTTAAATGTGTCATAAATCATAAATTCTTGTTCATGATTAGTCTTTAACAAACTCATAATGTTGTCCTCTATGTACCTTCATGACTAAAAACACTAAAAAATTACCAGTCTGTTTCTGTAAGGGAAGTTACACAGGAAACGCATCTCATGAACATGAGGCTCCATTTAACTCGTCATATTGTTTTCCATTATATCAGCACCGCCTTCAGTTGTGACACAGGATACACGCTGTCAGTCATTTTTCATGTTGTGGGTACACGTAGTTTGGGAAAAAAACACTGCAAGATAACTGTTTAACCTCAGGTCTTATGTGTTTGATGACCTTGCAGAATTGAGCGACGCTGTGAAAGATGTCTTGCCTCAAGTGCCTGAAGTACACCATGTGTGTGGTGAATCTCATTTTTTTTGTAAGTATCCATTTTAGGACTGTCACCTGATGCATGCAGCTATTTCATACTTAACACCATGACTGTAAAAATATCCATGTATACGACACTGATGGTTTCCACTTCTAAAAATACTAGGTTATTTTCAACCCATGGTTGGGTCAAAAAGGGACGAACCCAACAAACCCGGTTACAGATATATCTATTCTGGGTTGTTTCAGCCCAAGATGCTGGGTTGTCGTAACCCACACTGTAAAAAAAATCCCCCAGCTTGTCCGGCAGCTGGGGCGCCAGAAATATACCGTAAACAGTTTTTACCGTAAAATTATTTTTCCTGTAAATATTCACTGTAAAAGTCTTTTTCTATCATTTAAAGTTCGTTGACAGTTTTTCTGGAACAGTAAAATTCTGGAACATAATGTTTTTTAATGTATGGTTAGGTCAAATCTGAACATTTTCAGGGTATTTCAACCCAACGGTAGGGCATTTTTTTGTACTTAAAGGAGCAGTTCACCCCAAAACAAAAATTCTGGCATCATTTACTCACGCTCTTGACATTTTAAATCTGTATGACGTTTTCTTCAGCAAAACATAAAAGAATTTATTCTGAAGTCAAGTCAAGTCAAAGTTTATTTATGAAGCACTTTTTTAAAAACAGCAAGTGTTTATCAAAGTGCTGTACAGTACATGCATAAAGAATATACTTATCAATGATACAACCAATCACATTACAAGAAAGACAATAAAACAATAATAGGAAGCAGCTCTCACATAGCGTCAAATGCAAGACTGTAAAAATACCTTTTAGACTAAATTTAAAAACAGAAAGTGTCTGCACTGTAAAAAGTGATTCGTTGTCTCAACAACCATATTGTATTAAGTTAAGTAGCTTCTATTTAAAAATAAACAAATTTATAACATTTCTAGCTTAACTTAAAACCCTTTGTTCATGCAACACAAAAATATAAATGACAAGAAAAGCTCAAAGGTTTCCATAAAGTGAATGGAAAATTTTGAGTTGTGCAAACTACAGTTAAAATTAAGTAAACCTAACATACATTTCCAGTGCAATGAATTTAATATTATCAGTACAAATGCTGTGAGGAATACCCATAAGCCCTTGCGCTTGAAAAGTTTGATTATTCATGCTTTTTTAAGTAAAAAGCACTTTGGGGACATTTATATAGATGTTAATAAGATGTATAACAAAATTTAAGACGTATTTAGTATTATTGATGTTGTTTTGTGAATAATCGTTTTCTGTGAAGTTATCATTCAGGTGATTCGTGTTTGCTTTGGTAAGCATAGACCCTGTTCAACCCATCATATTTCTTACCACAATAAGGAAGACACACATCAGAAATGCAATGTTGTGTGCTTCTGTGGAGAATCATTCAATGACTGACATCAAATCAGTCATCAACTATTTCAAAACTGTTTGTTATAATAATATACTTCAATATGCTATATGAACATTAAGGTAAATGAATGAAATATTTAAGTACAGCCCACATGAGCACAGAAAATGATCTAGCACGAGTTCAATCAACTTACAAAGTAAGGTCAAGCGAACTGATATATTTGTGTAAACGCAACAAAGATTATCTTGTTATTTTTACTTAAATTCTTTGAAAATCTTTAGGACAGGAAAGATTTCACCTTGGTGATTTAAAATCACAACCCATGAAAGAACATTCAACTGTTGGTCCCGTTTGACTTGCATTGGTTTTGTGTCTATACAATAGAAGTCAATGGGGACCAAAGTTTTTTTGGTTACCAACATTCTTCAAAATATCTTCTGTTGTGTTTCCCAGAAGAAAGTCATAAAGGCATAAAAAGTGTAAACGACAACAGAATTTTCATTTTTGGCTGAACTATCCCTTTAACTTGAAAACAACATGAATGATAAAACGTATTCAACATTTATCTTAAAAAACTCTTTTGTCGTTATGATCCTTACAGATCTGTGGTGCTGCCATCTTTGGATTGGGCATATATTTGATGACGACCTCCAAGTTCGCCGCACTCCTTCCCAGCCTTCAAGCTATGAGCATAGCAAACAGTCTCTTCATCACAGGAATAATTATCACCTGTGTGTCCTTCTTGGGCTTCCTTGGGGCCCTAAAGGAAAACCGTTGCCTGCTCATATCTGTAAGTCACATGCAGAATGTTTGTCACTTACACTAAAGTGCATTTTCCCTGAAGTCAACAATTTTCTCTGTTTTCATTTGTTGGTTTAGTTCTTCATTTTGCTGTTCATTCTGATGTTGGTGGAGTTGGCTGTTGCATGCATTCTGCTCATATTTGAGGCACAGGTATACAACACTCTCTGATGTAGATGCAGTAGCATTATAATATTGCATAATTAACATATATTAATATTGCACAGTAATATTGCAGTCTGGAGCTAAATGAGGACTCGCTTATGAAAGCAGAGAAAGTTTTTGCAAAGATTATCAGATTTTTTTCTGTATGTCCAGGTTGACAAATACATTAATTCAGACCTTACCGATGGTTTAAAAACATCCATAAGCAACAGAAAGGAAAATAACAACACTAAAGATGACTGGGACATTGTGCACAATGCAGTAAGTGGCCATTTCAGGCAATAATGTTCTCTTATTAGTGGTGTTGCTAACATGTTGCCTAAATGTTAACCACCACACACATTTCTTTCACAACATTCCAGTCTCAAATTTTCCTCTAATAAACTTTTCAACAGTTTGAGTGCTGTGGGATCAACAACGCTTCAGATTGGAATTCAGGAGTACCAGAGTCTTGCTGCATGTCAAGTGCCTGCGGACAAAATGATACCAAACAGTACTGGATCAAGGTAATACAGCACTCCTACCCCTCTTTATGTCAACCAAAAACCTATTCAAAACCTTTATATGACTCTTTTCTGTGGAACACAAATAAAGACTGGATGTAGGTTGGATTTACATTATATATAAATGTTTATTTTATAACAAATTAAAATTTGATAAACATCACTTGTCATATGTGTTATTGCATTCAGGGCTGCTACACAAAGCTAAAGGACACATTTGAAAATAACCTCTTGAACGCAGGAATCGGTGTCATTGTTGTCTGCGTTATTGAGGTATGAACTTTTTTGAAATGAAGTGCTTTTGGAAAGGGTTTCTTTAACATTAAAAGCTCTAGTCCTCAAAAAGTCCACAAAAGTGCAATGTTTAGAAGTTGTGGGATTGAATGAATAAGTGATTTTCTTATTTAGCTGTTATTGTTTTATGATGGCTTAATAATATCTCTTGTTTTGTAGGTCTTGGGTATGTGTTTCTCCATGACCCTGTTCTGCCACATAAGTCGCTCCGGTTTACAATACAAGTGATAACATATATTTCCTTTAACAGTTAGTATTATCCCTTATAGCCCACTATCAGTAAGACTGCCAGTAAAAGATGGCATGCAATATAATTTGTCCCATACAACATTTGGTTAAAGCTCAACCTAAGCAAAACATAGATGCTGATGTATATGCACAGTGCTCCACGTGACCTTGAAGAATCTATAGGTAGTGATGAAAAACGATATCTATTATCATGGCCAGACTGGTTTACCAAAAACATTTTTGTTCACTTCTGATGGTCATTGCAGATATCATGTTATTATCATGTTATGTCTGGCCATTTCTTCTTTTTTAAACACTTAATAGTTCGGTTCGACCAGAAGTAACAATAGTGAGATTAAAATTGAGTTTTACTGTTTTACACAACTGATTAAACTGAAAACTTCCAAGGGAATTTCAGGCTTTAAACTTTCCCTGGCATAGACATCTGAATGTCAAGTCTAGAATAGAGTTTTTCCAATCATGAATCCTCTTCACATGCACATCTAACGGCATATTACACTGTATATAACTTCATATATAATGTTAAGTTTGAGTTGACCTAGTATGTTCTTTTGACGGACTACACTGTATTATATATTCTTGTATACTGAACAATGTAACGCACTTATTTCTAATTACTTCCTTTTCTTACTGAAGCGAAATCATTGGATTTCCCAGAATGTGCACAAGTTTAAAACCACACATGCTATCTCTTCCTTTTTTGACAATTACACCAGATGTGACCATTTGTATACCATGTGTAATGCAATGCTGCATTTCATTCTCTTTAAAATGTAAATGAAACAAATTAAATATATGTTTATCTTTCTACTTTTTGAAAACGTGTAAAATTGACAAGTGTATACTTACAGACACAGGAAGTACCACCAAGTCTGCACTTCCTACTCAAGTACACCACCACACACCTACAACATGTGTTCGTATAAAAAAGCTTTTTTTAAAGATGCTCTTTCTTATCCCATTGAATACAAATCATAATGAATCAATCAATAAAAACAATCAGACAATCAGAATTTAAGTTTTATTTTTTGAACAAAATTCAGTCTCCACAATATTTAGGACCCCCCCAAAAACTAAAAAATACTAAGATTTCCTATACATGTTTTAAAATAATTTTGTTCTTTTTGAGCCATCACACGAACATAAAAACAAATACAATTTAAAGTAATCTTTAAAAAAAGTAACTGTACATAGAATATACCATTTTTCGCAACACCTTAAGACTGCACACATTATTGCAATTTACTTAATATATGGAAATCTAGTCTTTTTCTCCTCCAGTAATTGTGGCTTGTACACTCCTTTGTATTTGTGCCCTTGTATACCCAAATTTGGACTTAATTATCTTAAAAATGCTGCATGAAAAATACACAAAAGTAACACTTTGTCTTTCTGCAGAACAGTTTTACAACAGGGTCATTATGTGTGCTTTCAGTTAAAGATGTGCTTCAGAGACCTAAGGACAAAAAAAATCCTATTTACCTGATCCAGGGTAGATAAACGTCATAGAACATTTATTTATTTGTATCATGTCAAGCAAAAATGTGCTACAATTCTAATAATCTAGGACCAGTTCTGTAGTTTTCTTTTCAAGTGATAGTTGACCAAAAATGAAAATTCTTTCATCATTCAATCACCCTTATTTAAAGAACTGCGCACAACATGAGCATCAGTGACTTCTATTGTATGGACACAAAACCACAGAGATACTTGTGTTCCACAGAAAGATTTATGTTCAGGATCCAAATTAAATTGGGTGAATAAATGATGACAGAATGTTTATTCTTATATGATCCATCCCTTTAAAAGGTCAGGTTGTCATTTGGTGGGAAACCAAAATTTTTGGTAGCCTAATTTGTGGTCATCAAAAACCAGGCTGTTGGTTTTAAACCCATATAACCATTGATATAGCTTGTATCAAATATGTTAAAAGCATAAGCTGTGCATCCAATCCTTTAAAATTAAACCAAAAATGTTGCTTTCATAACCGTTCTGAAAAGAGAGGAGCACATGCTTCCATCCACATTTTGTACTAAACAATATTATTACAATTGGTTCCTTAAGAAAAATCTAATTTTTGAAGAGAGTACCACATCATGATTCTAAAAGAGCCCTGAAACGCTTCAGTCATTTTCTCTCGCCCAACAACCTGTTTCTATGTAATAACAGAGGAAATATAAGAAAATAGAACCATACAACAGATAACCAGGTTTGTCCAAAACTACATTTCCAAGAGTTGCTCAGGGAATATGAAACTACATTTTATATCCCGCTCACAACAAATGCAGAATCCCCCAGAATCCTCTACAGGCATCTTATGTGGAATGTGTACAGCTCAACGGGGTACCCAGCCCCATTCAAACATTGCTAAGAACCAAAGCTCTGACTTTAGTACAACTGTCAGTTATGAATCAATAAGTTACAAATATTAAGACTACATTAAAAGATCGCATAAGGCCCCATCGCTTTAGGTTTCAATTGGTCTTATTGAAAGCAGATGGGAGGAAAGTGAATTTTAATATTGCTTTTTCATAGCAAATTCTTTTGAGTTTCTGGAATAAAATTAAATGTTACACCAGAAATGTGCTCAACGTTCGCAAATTTAGCAGCTGCTAAGGATATCAAAGGCCACCGGCTGAACAGACATAACTAACGTAAGGTAAAACTAACTAGTTTAAAATGAAATCCTGTGAAGCCCCAGAGCTATTATTGTATTATTGTAAAGAATGTGTTTAGTTTGATCATCTCTCTCAGTCCGTATTAACCAGAGGTCAGTAGCGCTTCTAGCAGCCTGAATTCCAAAGTGTCCATGACGCAAGCATTGCTTTAGAATTGCAACTTCAGTTATTGCAAAATTACAGACTGGTTTCCCAGACACACCCCAATATCTTTCATTGTTGGGACAAACAGGTAGCTCCACCCCAAATTCATGCTCTTGGCTAAGGTCATTTTGTTACCTTGGTCCACTTCAAAAAGCACCACCACAAAGATTACACATCTCTGTCTGTATGTGATCATTTCCTGCACATAAACTGGGCTAGAAAAACATATCGACATATTACCCACAAAGTTAAGATCACATCAACACCCTCCACAATATTGTTTAAGACGGCAGGAACACGACCGAAATCACTTTTCTCCGAGCTATCTGTGCAAAATACTAACACAATGCATTAGTTCAAGCCAAACTGTGTCAGCATTATTCATGGTTATCCTGCTTACTGTCATTTCAGTTTAGATTGTAAATGATTACTCCGTTTTAAAAGGAACAATAAACCATGTTCACTTTAGAAAGCGATATGTAATCATTTCATACTAACAAAAGGAAATGATACGCACAACATTTCCTTCCCCGTCACTTGTGCACCATAACAAATCTGAGCCATGAATTGTGCCATGTTTGTATATATACACTAACACCGTGTCTACACCGGACGCTAATGGGATTAGCATCGCGCCATTGTAAATTATAATGGGTTCTAATTCGTTCTATTGTCTCGTCACGTCGCATCGCGCTGCATCCGGTGTAGACACAATGTAAGTGTGTATACATATAAAGCTGACCAAAAAACCGAAAAAGCCCAAGTCAAATATAGCTAAAATGAAGATATTCAAAATAATCACAAAAGCACAACACAATTCTTAAGGGCACAAGTGAAATGTACATCCAACCTAATGTGATACCAGTTGAGTGTTTTAAAAACAATTCCCATGAGAGTTTGCAATCAGAAATGGACAAAATGAAAAAGCTGATTTTGAAAGATGTATACTGTAAGTGATTGCAAACGGATGTATAATTTTATCACTGCGAGCAGAATGTCTGTGTGACACAGATGAACGGAGTGACCCCAGCGTGCAACAGCTGGAAGTTCAAGCAAGGGGAACAAAACAAATGTTCACGCTGAATATTGCAGATTCTATGAAAAAAATAAAACGCTACTTTCATAAAAAAAACGCAAGTTGCAAGCACAATCATTTCAAACATACCTCAAAAAGGAGGTTATTAAGATTGTGTCGATGTGATGCTTGGATTTTGAAATCCATTAAGTGTAATGGGAGCACAGATTATTTCCTGTGTCTGAAAGCAGCTGAACAGAATTCCCCTGTCTGACATTCTCTACAAGCAGCTTTAACCAGGAGCAGCCTAGAGAATTCCAGAAGCGTGACGGGGAGACCAGGAGTGCTATTGAGTTGATAAATGTAGGGTGTTCGTGTATACAGTATACAGTATATAAAGGACCAATGAAACAGCTTGGGTGCTCTCAGAAATGTGTGGAATGACAGGAACTAGGGATTCCATGCTGGGAATGATGTTTAGGAGAAGACAGAGCATCTCCAGGAGTCTCACAGAGGCAAGAGACGCGTGGTGTGGAGGAGAAGCGGGTTCAGGTCCTCGGCATGTACAGCGCGGTGTAGAGAGGGCTCGGAGGCACTCCGTTCGATTTTTGGCAATAGATACTGGACTTGCTCAATGCTCACCAAGATCTGAGGAATATCAAGAAAGCGAGAAACATGAGAGCAGGGCTGTGCAGTGCGACATATACGAAAAAATCGGTTAATGTAATAGTGTAGCACGCGTGCGATTTGGCAGGTGCATTAGACAGAGCCGCTTGTTTGTGTGAAGTGCGTTTGTCGTTGTGCTTGTTCGTGTGTGAGGTTAACTAATGGCGCACCACTATTTATTTTTGTTTTGCGATTAAAACTTGTTTTCCGGCTGCATCGAGTCCATTGATCTAGAGCCCTGATCTGCATGATGTGGGAAAACATGAATCACGAAAGCAGAATTCTACTATTTAAATATGTCCTCTGCTTGTTCTGCGTGTCTATGAGTGAATAAGTTGCACACTTTAACATGTTACAAGCGCGATACTCGTGGATTTGTCTGTATCTTACTATAGAGGACATGAACTTCATCCACAGACTTGTTCTAAGTTTATTTTACGAGCATTTCATTGTTTGTGTGAAGCTACTGTCAAACAAACTGAAGCTCAAGCGTCTTCGCGACCACCCACCAAAATAAAAGTCTGCTTAATTTGAACCAGATGATAAAATAATTAACTTGTAGTAAATTTATAAACTGTAGTATACTTTAATATTTACTATAGTAATGTTCAAATATACTATAGTACACAAGAATTTTACTGCAGTCTACTGTAGTAAATAAATACTATAGTATACAGTATTTTTGTGGACAAATGTATTTAGAGCATTGAAAATACAAAACTCAGAAAAATTAAAAAGGAAAAACGAATTTGGTTAAAACTAAAAATGATATGGCCCTTACAGCACTTTAACTGCTGCTAAAATCCTGATTTATAAACACAACATCATCGGACAAAATCAAAATACAGTGCATCTACATTGAAGAGCGGCCGGCTCTATGCGGTTTTCCCTTTCTCGACAATGTGTTGCTGTATTACGAACGCGTCTTTGATTTTAAATGCAAGTGACAGTTAAATACACTACACGGAGCTAACTACACGCGCGGACGAGAGGCCGAGGGCTTGCACACACATGGAGCTCATCGGAAGAGGACGCACACGCGGCCACGTGCCACTCACACCAAACAAGTCAGGAAAGAGAGAAGATGTCTAAGCGCTGTTTATCCACTAGTTAATTGATCACAGATACAGTCATTATCACGGATGGAAAAAAATATACTTGGGCGGCCATTAATATACCTGGGCGGACCGACAAAGTAAATGCATTGTATGGGAAACGCTGTGGCTGTCATTGCCTTGTAAAAATAAAGGTTCTTGTTATTATTTCAGTTCTATACCCTTTCCAATACACTGGCTATTTCTCACAGATCACACTCATCGAATCGTTTAAAGAGTATACACAAAGGCTTTTCAAAGCGAGCCAATAATACGCTTAGTAGCAGATTATTTGGTTGCATGTACTGTAAACATAGCTAATGAGATTCTAATTCTAAATTACGCTCACCTGTGGAAAGAGAGGCCGTTCGTCCCGTTTGAATTTCAGACAGTCGATGATGAGCCTCTTCACTGATTTAGGGCAGTTGCTGTATAACTTACTGAGGTCTGGCGACAAGTACCCACGACCCACCATAAAAATAATCTGCAGGAGAAGAATACTTGAAAATCAAACGCTGCTTCTTAAACCCACACAACACAAATGGATAAAAAAGAAACACTGATTGTACATAAAGCAGTTCAGAAAAGAGGGTACTGGGCACATTTGAAATGTAACCCAATAGCTGAACTGGTGGAGAATGGTGAAATATTGTATTGAAACTGGCAAAACATGGAGTATCTCACCTGGTCCCTGTTGTTGATATTTGAATAAGGCAAAGTCCCAGACATCAGTTCATAGAGCACCACTCCATAGCCATAAACATCAGACTGGAAGGTGTATGGGTTAGTGTCCTGCATTCTGATCACCTCAGGGGCCTGTAAAACAACAGCATTGTATAAACATTCATGATTTGAAGGGGCCTGCAGCTGGATACTATTGTGCTATTGATACATGTGATGGCGATTACACACCATCCACAGGATGGAGCCACTGGGCTGTTCAACCTGCTGAGAGCCACTCCAGCGAGACTTGACCGTGGCCAGCCCAAAGTCACCGATCTTAACCGTCCAGCCCTCGTGCAGGAAGATATCTGACAAATGAGCTCAGGAGATGAACACAGCACAACTTTTAATAGCCGACTTTCATTAAAGACAGAAGACAAGTTCAAGTCTTCGAGGTAGTCAGGGTGCAGAAATGCTGCCATCTGCTGGCAGCACACGTGGTGAACACCTGGGTCTATTATTGCCACACATCTCTTACAACACAAGAGCTCTGCTATTGCACTATAGAAAGGATACTATTAGATTTCAAGTCCCGATGAATGATGTTCTTGGCATGAAGATAACTGTTTAAGAAAAAAGAAAAGTTTATTAAATACAAAACAAAGAAGTGTTGCTAGGTTTGAATAAACAGTCCATCTTTGCCTTTTAGACCTAAGCATGTGTCTTTTCCAGCACAAATAGGTCAAACACCTCATTTAGTGTTATATTCTGGTGTGAATAACTGCCATTGTTTTCCATTTGCTTTTATGAAGTTCCTCTCAGCTTCAACATTGTACACAATGTACCACTGTTATCAGGCTTACTATGTGCCGGTCAAGCAAAACTCCAGTATTATGAATATTATTATTATTTTACCAGCATGTAAAAAGAACCCATGAAGCCTATCTGTAAGGGAACTTTCTCCTTTTACAATAAAACATTACATTATTAATTTTATATACTATAGTCTCATCAGTTATTCAAACAGTATCATGAAAAAAACTATCCTGAAAATTCTAAACTTCTTACTCCATGCCCTGTGCAGTCTGGCGAGCGACGTCGATGCGGCGCATGGTGTCAAATTTGGTCTCTGTAACATGCAGGTGGTGGTACAGACTGCTGCCTTCACACCACTGCGTGATAATGGCAAAATTAGGCTTCGTCATAAAGCCCATGAACAGCAGAATGTTGACATGACGTGTTTTCCTGAGGAAACAGAGACCAAATATAAGAACTGGTGACAGATTTGTTGGTGTTGTTGCAAATGAAATCATAAAAAGTATGCATACTTATTACAGACCGTCGCCAGCCTTTAAAACCTTTTGATTTTTTATCAAGATGAAGATGAGAAGAATGACTCACCGTAAAACCTGCATCTCGTTTTTAAAGGCTTGAAGCTGCTCTGGTGTCGGGTCTGTCACTTTAAGAATCTTGATAGCCACATCTCCATGCCATTTGCCTTTGTAGACGGTCCCAAAAGAGCCGGTTCCAATTCTCTTTATCGTGGTCACCTCACGTGAATGCACCTCCCAGTAGTAACTGGAGTCTCTGTATCCTCCCCGGTGCTAAAAAAACCCCATAAAATATCAGAACTACTGATTGTACAAGAAAATCCCTGCACTACAAGCAGAATCATTCAGAGTTCATATCAACTGAAAGGCACACGAACCACTTTCTTTTTATCATCAGACGACGATGACTTTCGTTCCTTGGGCTCAGAAGGGGATTTTGGAGGTCTTCTTCCTGGTGACCCTAGGTGGGGCGGGCTAGTGGAAGGCTTGGGAGAGGACTCTGGTCCTGTTGATACGATTTAAACACACAAACTTTACATGTGATGTTGTGCGAATGTGCAATGATGGGCAAAAAAACAAAATGAACAAGAATCTGTACTCGTGCTTGTAATGGCCAAACATCAGATACCAAAAGTGAAAAATAAAAGTAGAAACAACAAAAACTCACCTATTGTGCTGGTTTTTAATGGCTCCTGAATGAGAGTGAAAAAAATGAATGAATGCATGCAATGATGGAGGAGAGATGACTGTGATGCATACAAAAAGGTTATAGTTTCCTACGCTTTTTCAAAAGAATTTGGACCGACTACTTGTTGGCCGTGTTCTCTAACCTCCATGAGGACAGCAGCTCCAGGATCCAGCGTGCTGATCATGTGCACATTTGGTGTTGAGGTGGAGCGATGTCTCTGGAGAGACTGACTGTCCTCGCCCCGCATCAAGAAGTGAAAGGAAGAGTTAGGAGATGGCATCTCCTCTCTACAAACGACAAAACACACATTTTAATGAAGAAAATATGACTAGTTCTTAATTTACTACTTGGGAACAAATAATATACATATGAAGTTAAACATACCCAGACTGATCTGAGGTTAGTAATATGTGGGGTATGGGAGGTATGGTGTCTTCTGTACTAGAAACATACCTGAGAGTTCAACAAATCCAACAAATCAGTAACGGAAAGTGACCAACCCACATTTTCCACGAGATTTTAAATACAGTTGCAAAACACGCACCGTTTCATGGTATGCATGTCCACACAAACAGTAGGAACTTTACTGCTGCAGTGCTGGTGAAACTTATAGCCACATGTCTGACACCTGAAGCCATTGAACAAGAACTTGTGGCAGAAGTCACAGTATGCTAACTTAAAGAATGTTTTACGAACCTGTGAAAACAAGATTATGACATGTAACAAGGAGCTGTGAAATGTTTCAGAAGTGCTGTATACAAACTGAGATATTGACCTCTGAGCTCTATCTGTTCATTTTCAATTTTTATATCATTGTACAATTTTAAAATGATTAGAATATCATTGCATTTACCATAAAACATGATCTCTGGCTCCATTTATCAATCTAAAAGGCCTAAAAACGAGAACTCAGACCCATCCCTAGATTCTGTTGCGCAAGTACACTTACAAAGTTGTGCATGGTAAGGGGAACATCATCCAGCACTTCAACCAAAAGCTCCTCCCCTACGAGGGGTGTGATGTCAGTGTTCCATTCTGTAAGCCTCTTACGGCTGGCCAGAAGAGGAAAGAAAAACAAACAAAAATGTAAGCATCAACTCCACTAAAGGGAGACATTTTGGGCTGAAGCCTTTATGGAAACGCACCCTTCAAGAAGCCGAAAGACGGCGCAGCAATCCTGGCTCAGGCCTCTGACTTTCAGGGCTTTGCCTAGACTATCATAGACGGTCTGCCCAGGCCGAACGTTCACCTGAACACACGATCACATGATGGTATCAACATAAAACAAAACAGATTGTGATAAATCCTTCAAATAGCAGTGCTTCTGTATCTCAAGAGCATTATGTTAGCGACCCAAAAGGTTGCTAACATAGGAACACAAGGAACACACATGTACTGATAAAATGTATATATTAAATACATTCTTTGGGTAAAAGCATCTGCCGTAATGTAAATGTAAACCTGTACCTGTTGGCATACATAAATAAATAAGACATGAATTCACGGAACCCTCACCACTGTTCGTTGCTTGTTAGGGAGGTAGACACGGATGGTGCCCCCACCTCGGGGCATGTCTTCAGGGCTGGTTTCCCCCGAGGAGGAACAGGAAGAGGTGGATGACATGGTGTCTGCTAAGGGGCAGCGAGGGCCTGGCAGCACTGAGACTCAAGCTGCAAGAAAAGTTCACACACCAGGTCAAAAAAGGAGGGAGCCCTCATCTGGAGCCTGGGGGGTGAAATAGAAAATGCTGAATCTGTCGACTCTTCTAAAAACATCAAGGACGTAAGTTGTTGTCAAATGATAGTCTTGGCGCAGACATAAGAAAAAATGTCTCTTCATTATCCTTTCCGCTCCTTATAATTAGGGCTGTCACAATTAAATGTCTCTTCTGTTATAGTCACTTGTTATAAAGCTCTAAAACAGACAATTAAGCACCAATGCCTATTCATTTAGACAATCATCTGCCAAATTACAGAATCCATATCTATAATAACTTCTTTAAAGCAACACATTGTAGTTTTTTTACCTTAAAATAATTATTTCAGTGGTAGAACAACTCTCAACTGGAGGACGAATTCTACTCGCGCTCATAGCGGCTACAACCACACTCTAAGTTCTGTGTTTGGCCCCGCCCATCCCCTGCCTGCGGAAGAGTGCGAAATGGTTTCCAAACAACGTTTCTGCATTCGCTGGTTGCATCAACTTAGTAAACAAATTCATGTGTAGTTCGCTGCCACGGGGAAGCTTATCAGACCTACATACTCGGAAGAGGTGAAATAGGTGACACGCATATGGGGGGGGGCGAGTTGTGTGCGCCCCGAAGTGTCTCCCCATAAGACCAAAAAAATGTCATTTTAACATGCATTTTAGGCATTCTGGCACACTACGGCACACAGTCGTGGCCTAATGGTTAGAGAGTCGGACTCGTGACCAGAAGGTTGCCGGTTCGACTCCCAGAGCCGGCGGGTAACGACTGAGGTGTCCTTGAGCAAGGCACCTTACCCCTACTTGCTCCCCAGGCGCTGCAGTGATAGCTGCCCACTGCTCCGGGCGTATGTGTGTTCACTACTCTCTGGATGGGTTAAATGCAGAGGTCACATTTCGGGTATGGGTCACCATATCTGACTAATAGGTCACTTTCACTATGCAATTTGCTGCAATAAAAAAAACTGTCACACCAGCCACAATTTGATGGTCAAAATGTATTTCTTCAGTCTTTTGACCTGCACAAGTTTTTCAAGCGCACCACATGACACCTATGAGGCAGCAGCTAATCACATGACGTATGACCTAGGTCATTGGTTCTCAACCGGGGGGGGCGCAGAGGTACTACAGGTTTACAACTATGAAAAGGTTGAGAACCACTGACCTAGGTGAAGCTTATACGCAAATGAGACCCATGCTGCTGGCATAATGAGTCGGAATAAGCACGGTCTAATTTTGAGCTACAGGAAAAAGAAGTGAAAAATATGGATTTTGGTCGAATTTGAGATTTTCATAAAAAATAAGTACATCGCCCTCGTCTCGCGATCCCAATGCTCCAAGTCGTAAATAAACATCTAAAATGATCTTTATTTGTCTACGTTTTCTGAGAGGTGCACCTGCCCAAGTCTTTCCTAATACATGCGTATACAATTCCTAATACAATCCGATGCGTGTCCATCGGAAGCAAAGCGCTTGCGAGTCTGACGTTTTGGTTTCAGTTTTAAAACATGCAGGATTGAGAAAATAAAGTGCAGGACTGATGTTAAAAGAGTTATTAAGAGAGATAACGTGCAGGACCTGATTGATGCGAGTTATAAGAGCTCAAATAGAAAAGAGTTATTAAGAGCTTTCATAAAAAAGAAAGTTCAAAAAGCAGATACAAGCCATTCAAAAGTAATCCAAGCGGCTGACAACATATTATTGTATTATGAAGCGAATTGATCGGTCTCTTAAATAAATATTAAATATCATCTGAAAACTACAGCTGCTGCGACTGAAACTTCGGACGAATATCAATCACACCGAAGTGCCTTACTCACTTAGAAGGGCAGAGCTCTAGAAGTGGGAGATTGGCAACTGTATCTCATAACTGTATCCGTTTCGATCACACAGGCAAACTGAATAATAAATATTAATTTTTTCTTTGCGTTCGTCTTTTTCTGCCGCATCCATGCCTGATGCTATGATGTTGCCTGTATCTGTGTTTTGAATGTTCAAAATATGGCACCCGAGGACTTACATTTTATAAATCACCAAGGACGATGGCAAGCATTACATTTATTAATAATTCAAATGAAGACCGGAGATGTTTAATGGAATAAAGACTCTTGGAGGACCCTGAAGATGGGTTACAATTTGATGACAAAGCACTTATAAGTAACGTTTTAGCATGTGTTCGCTTTGGAACTTGCTTGTCCCCCCTCCCGTTTTCTTCATCTACCTTGCCTGTAGGGCTGCTTTCTTTTTTTGTTTCGCTTGCAAGGGTGGTAAACTTTTTCTTCATAGCCTCAGCTGTACGGTTAATGCCGGACACTGCAGACACATTATCGACAACTCTTGCCCACTCCCTGTCTTTGTGAGTGAGCGAGGGTGAAAACTTTCCATATAGTATCTGCTTTGCCTTTTCTACCAAACTTATTAAAGTTTCTATTTCCGCGGTATTAAATGAAAAGCTTGCCGGTTTTGTTTTTTATCATTTGTTTACCTCATCAGCAGCAGTTACCACGCAGTGTTGGTTGCTTGGTAACAGACCTGAAAGTGGAATGCCGAGCTTGATGGTGCAATTTAGGATTTCCTAACTAGAGATAAGATACGATTTTGAAACATAGGATAGGAATCCCAAATCAAGTTAAGATTTGCTGCTGTAAAACAAATTTGTGAAGTTAAGACCTCATATTAGAAACTTTCTGTAATACGCCCCCTGAAGTATATCTTCAAGATAAGTACACACAAGACAGTAGGATATGAAAGAGGATGCGAGCGTCACGTGTGAAATTATTGTTTGAATTCAAATCACCAAACAACGTGGGAATACTAAAATAATTTCCACATTTCTAAAACAGGCCTATTTAGGGCATTGCAAAAGCAAAGGAATTATCACCCTTATGAACACTTGAAAGGATATTTCTCAAGGCATCCTAACTGAATATGACTTTCTTCTTGAAAAATAATGCAGTCGGAGTTATATTACCACATATCCTTCTTACTTCCAAGCTGTAAAATGGGAGTGAATGGGGGTCAATTTTTTGAAGCATACGGCTCCTTTGGTCTTAACAAAGGTCTTCTGAAGTGAATCGATGCGTTTGTTTAAGAGAAATATCCATATTGACAACGCAGTTAACGATAATGTCTAGCTTCCGTTATCTCTTTGCTGTGCGTGAACTAGAGGCTTGTTTTTCGGGCAAATGACGCAGGAGTGTCGTAAGTTCCGGTGACGAACGCGGCATTTTTCGTATTGTTCCAATTAGGGTAGGGCCGATAGACGATGCCATCGTCCATCGCAGATGGCTGATAGACATGACAATGTCCTAAATAAAGGAACATTTAAACATATGTAACATCTTGGTCTATATTTAAAGACACACTCAAAATGTAAGCTTATTTAACAGAGACAAGTAGAAACAAGTATTCTTAAATTGAGAATTCTGTGGTAATCGATTCACTACCCAGTTTTTACAACATACAACCACAAGTATGCTACATATTCCACACAACCAGAGTGAAGAAGGGTGCAAGAAAGAAAATAATAGACATACAGAGAACTAAAGAAAACGAATACAGCAATACACACAAAATTAAAAATATATCCTCAAAGATGTCAGTACAAAACCAGTTAAACACATAAGTCACGATTAAAATGTTTTGGGGGGGCTTAGGACAGAATTTTCCAACTCAACTCTATTTCTTTAACACCCGTAGACTCACATTTTACTGCAAACCTTGCATACAGTCCTCTGTGATGGTCAAATGAACATATGTAGAAGTGACACTCTACAAGTGTCACATCTGCGGCAGAAGAGGTTATACAAACATCTTCCCTCCAGAAAGCGTAACCACAGAAATGTGCAGCAGACTGCAGTCAAGATGAGCTGGCTGGTTTAAGTTTGATCTGCCCTATTACTTTAACACAGGCCATACATTCTTAGTTTACACAAGGATATTGGTCAACATTATGATGCGTATTTGTTTAATAAAATACTGGTTATATATAACTCGTCAAGTCTTGTCAAGTGCCTTTTTCGTGCTAAAGGAGGGAATGCTGTGTTCATGAGGCGGAAAGGGATTAGACGACTAAATTAGCAGCTAGCTAGCTTTTGTTGCTAATGCTGACCAACCCTTCTGTTCAGTAGTTGAAAAGTCGCCTAAATCTATTTTTCAGCATCGTTGCTATGAATGACTACGACTTACATCTGTCACGATGTTACTACAGACTACGCTGCTAGTTTGCGAAAGTGAATTTCATTTTTTCTGCAAAGTAAATACTCACCTGGGACTGCCATCTTGAATTCTCTCAGTCTGAAGTCGGATCAGCAAAGAATTTCCGGGAAAGCGGAACAGCGAAACCTCGCAAGCTGATTGGACGGGATCAGTGATTCGCAGAGCTGATTGGTCGCCTTTTGTATTACATTGTAGTAAGGGCACGAGAAAGGGGCGTGTGCTGCGAGTAACGATTTCAAGTTTTTTCAAGGATTAAAGAAAACTATATATATTAATTGCAAATGTATATGTTTTAATTTTATCTGAAGCAGGCTGCACACTGATATTACATTTATTTAAACACCATTCTTTATCCTACATTGAAATATAAAAATCACATATTATAAATAATAAATTAATAAACATTGCAGTACAATAAAGAAAAACGCAAAGTAAACGGTAATTTTTTTAATGTTTAGTGACCTCTGTACAAAGGTTGTTGGAGGTTTGTCAAAAAACCAAACCAAACACAGTTTGCAGAGAGCAAAATGCCCCATATTTCTTCCAAATGTTCAATTGAAAAAAATTCAAAATAACTGCATTGTAGGTGGATTTTAACTTAATGTCCACGCTGAGTGACCAATACACATCTGGTTAATCTACACTCAAGAATTTCCTCTTCTTGGAAGTGCGTGTGTAAAAATGACGCCGCCATTCAACTTCTGCAGTATTCTCATTCTCCAGTGTGCCCAGCTTGATCATGTACACTAAAAAAAATATCATAATATCCATTACGAAAATGGACAAAGAGCAACTCAAAACTGTTGTTCCTTGCATTAACATCAATATACAGTTGAGCTCAAAATTATTCATACCCTAAGTAAATATAATCAAAGAAGGCTGTACAAATAAATCTGTGTCATTAAGCTTTTTCACAAAAATCTAACCTTTCATTAGAGAATAAGAATTTTAAATAGGGAGGGGAATCTCATTATGAAATAAATGTTTTTCACTAATACACATTGCTCATAATTAATCATACCCTTTTATTCCTTTTTGCTAAGATAACAGCTCTGAGTCTTCACTTATAATGCCTAGTGAGTTTAGAGAACACCTGACAAGAGATCAGAGACAAATCCTTCATCCAGAATCACTCCAGACCCTTAAGATTTCCATTTCCACGTTAGTGCTTCTTTTCAGTTCTCCCCACTCATTTTCTTTAGGGTTCAGGTCAATGAACTGGGATGACCATGGCAGAAGCTTGGTCTTGTGCTCAGTGACCCATTTTGTTTTGATGTTTGTTTTTAGATCATTGACCTTTTGGAAGATCCAAACTTGGCCTATTACGTGACTCCTAGTAGGGGAAGTCAGGTTTTGATTTTTTATATGTTGGTATTTGCTAGAATCCATGATGCCATCTATCTGAACAAGACATCCAGGATCTCCGACAGAGAATTAGGCCCAAAACATTAAAGATACAGCAGTGTATATAATTTTACACATGGGTTACTTTTTATCCCGGTGTGCACCAAATCCATCTGGAGTGTTTTGCTGCTAAAAAGCTCATTTTTTTATAAACTCATTAGGCATTATAGGTGAAGACTCAGGGCTGTTATCTTGGCAAAAAGAAGGTTGCAATAAGTACTGAATAAAAGGGTATGATTAATTATGAGCAATGTGTATTAGAGAAAAACATTTATTTCATAATGAGATTCCCCTCCCCATTTAAAATTTGCATTCTCTAATGAAAGGTAAGATTTTTGTCATTTTTTAAATAAAAGATCTAAAGATTTATTTTTACAGCCTTTTTTGATCATATTTACCAAGGGTATGAATAATTTTGAGCTCAGCTGTGTCTAAAACCAAAAAACAAAGTTGCTTACATTTCATTTCAAATCTGGGACCAACTTCTGTCAACTCAATGTTCTTGTGGTCTGTTTTCTTGTAGGTGTGGTGTCTGCAATATACAGTCATTTCAGTCAAAAATAACCACATATCTTGTTTAAAACACTTACTACAGCGGTTAATGTAACCACTCACCTGAAAGAGATAAAGTCATCTTTATTTGCGAACGTAATGACACGTTTGCTATCCTCTTTGGGTACAGGAAACAAATACTTCAGGATGTTAGATGCCTATGCAGAAAACATTAAAAGAATAACACAAATTTAGATCAGGCAGAAACCAAGCAGCTATTAATCATTTTTTTAAAGTGAAAAGCACTTATAAATTATATTAAAATGCCTAGTCACTATATTATATTTTTAGATTCTGGTATATTAAGAGTGGTTTAGTAAAAAATACAAACAACTAACAGTGTCTACACCGGATGCTGTGCGATGCGACCAAAGACAATAAAACGCATTACATTTACATTTAGCAGACAGTTTTATCCAAAGCGACTTACAGAGAGTTCAGGAAGCAATAAGCGATATGTCATACAGAAGCAATAATACAATAGGTGCTAATACAAAGTTACTAGTTTCAACAAAAGCTAGACCACTACCTGTTGAGAGAAAGAGTTAGCGTTTTTTCTTTCGCTCTCATTTTTCTGTCAAGAATTCACAGAAGAGATGGGTTTTAAGCAGTTTTTTTAATGTTGTGAGGTGCGGTTGACCGGACTGCATTAGAAGTTAGAGCCCCTTATAATTTTACATTTTGTACACACTGGACGCACCGCGCCGCATCCAGGGTAGACACGGTGTAAGGAGACAAAGACATGCAAAAGACTTTTTAAAAAAAATGTTTAAAATAATCATGTTACTTTATAGTGTTTATAAGTGCTGCTGCTGATGATGCTTGCTTAAAGGAAAAATTAATCAAAATTGTGTTATTTTTTACTCACCCACATGACGTTCAACATGTTTTAAGACCTCTCGGCTGCGATATGCAATGTGTCGATATTTTTTAATGCGTAGCTTGTCCGTGAAGCACGGCTCTGGGATCAGTAGGAAATGCTGCTCGATCTAAAAGCAGTGCGAGTTTGAGTCGCTTATAATGTGCATTTGAAAAAGCAACACCCGTCAAACACGATCATTATGAATATACTTTATTATCATAAAAATACCTGATGAGGCTTGAGTAACAGTGATAAAAAGATGTCCATAGGCATTTCCTAGATTCAAGAACGTGCTATGGTCTTCTTCTGCAGTGCGTATTAGTGATGGGTCGTTCATGAACGATTCATTCTTTTTGAATGAATCTTTAAAATGACTCGGGAGTAACGAGTGTCTCAGCGAGTGATTCGTTCTTTTTGTGTTGACCGCGCATGTGCAACATTGTACCAGAAACAGTAATGAAGTTCGTCTCTCGAGTCATCGGGTCCGAGTCCTTTCATTCTTTTATACCGGAAAGAGAAATGATTAGTTCGTCTCTCGAGTCATCGGGTCCGAGTCCTTATACCGGAAAGAGAAATGATTAGTTCATCTCGAGTCATCGGGTCCGAGCCCTTTTGTTCTTTTGTCAAATGGTAGCTCCGCAGGCAAACCTGCAGCCTGTACCGGAGTCTTCCAGTACGTGACCACTTCCCGGATCATCAGTCAAATGCATGATGTACGTGTCGTGTTATATGTTGTATTATAGGAAGAAATATTATAAAATTATCAAAAGATGTGCAATAAACATCTTCTCTAAAACGTACCGTTCTGTTCTTTTTTCTGTCAGTATATTCATAAATGTTTCTTGTGGATTTCTGCATGTGTTTTTAATTTATCTTAATAACTAACTATTTTGCATAAGAACTGTGCTGGTGTAACCGGTCCTACTCGCCCCGCTCTGCGCGGGCCTCGAACCTCCAACCGGCGTCGGTCCGGATGGGAGACGGGCGCTCTAACGAGGAGGCTAAAGACCGCAGTCTCTAGCGTCTGTCGCTAGAGCGTCTCTGTTGGTCGGGGAGTGAGGTTTACACACTGCACAGCTCTTCACTAGCTGGCCTCCGTTACACTGGCAAAATATAAACATAAGCAACACTAGTAAAGTCAGTGTTTATGTCTAATGCATATATTACACAAGTGATCTCTTATTAAATAATTGCACATTTAAATGATTTCAATAGCCTATTATTATATACTTTGCAAACTGCACGAGACGTTTTAGTAAAAAACACAAGTGATCTCTTATTAAATAATTGCACATTTAAATGATTTCAATAGCCTATTATTATATACTTTGCAAACTGCATGAGACTTTTTAGTAAAAAACAACAACCTGTAAACCTTATTGCATGCCTGAGTGACCCAAAATTGTTAATGAATTATAAATACATAACTTTAGAAATGCTGTCAGGAAATAATTAAATAACTGTTTCTCATAACTTGTCCCTAACTACAATACAAGTTATTTCTTATTACAAAGTATATATCTGATCAAAACTAGCATAAATAAACGTTATGGGGTAATTTGGCTATTAACATGCAACATTAATTTAACTCTGCTCAGATGAACGAAATGACTCGAAAAGAGATTCGTTCATTTTGCTGAACGAGATTCAAACATCCGAATCGCAAAAATGACTCGAACTTCCCATCACTAGTGCGTATTTGGAGTTTCCGCACGAGAGCGCCCTCTGGCTTTCGGATGCAGCAGCATTTAACCGTACTTCACTCAAAAGCTGTGCATAAATCACGTAATATTTATCGTCGGTTTATCGCGACAGCCCTAAGATTAAAGTCGTTATTTTTTTTTTGTTTGTTTTACGCACAAAGTATTGTCGTTGCTTCAAAAAATTAAGTTGAGCCACCATGAGCGGATGGACCAATATAACGATACCTTGACAACAACTATAACCATGCTGTCTGTGAGGAGGCCTTTAAATCTCTTGGATGTCACATAAATATCTTCATTTGTGTTCTGAATACGCCGGGACATGTGGGTGAGTCATGTGGGCGAGTAAAAAAATAACACAATTTTGAGTTTGAGATGAACTTTTCCTTTAAACTATCAGGAACCAGAATATTAGATTTTTTGTGTATTATTTCATTTAAGACTCTCACCCTTCTGCCAAGACGTGATGAGAAGTTGTGAAATATCAGGTGAGGGTAGGCCTCAGACATGGTGCCAATGTCTGGAACATCATGTCTCATCACCACATTATACATTGTGAAGTAGGCTGTTGGTCCAAAAGGAAGATGAGATACCACCAAACCATCTAAAAAAGTAAAGTACAAAAAACACACATGAAAAAGACCCAGAGAATGTACCCATAATTCAAGGCTGTACCATTAATAAAACATGACTGCATTAAACTGAATAGGACATGAATAGAGCGATTGACAAAGCAACAATACAACACGCTAACTGGGTACTTGTACACTGTGTGCACACATTTATAAAAGCATATACTGATCAAATAATAAAACATGGTTATACCTGGCTGGCCTCTTGTCTCGTGGATGATGATAAGGTCAGTGACATTATTGGCTTTGCAAGCATGCACTAATGTTTTAACCTCATGGTTTCCTCTATTCATACGCTGGGCCCCTGGGAACATAAGCTTCATTTCCTGCATGAAAAAAAGACCAAAAACGATACAACCACAACCACGCCATTTCTAAACACTATGCAGAAAGACCTTTTTTAAAGTTTCCCCTTTCTCACTATGGTCACATGAACACAAAAACAAAACATCCATCTGGAAGAAAAATTAGAAGTATGTCTACAATGCTAATAAAGACAATTGAGGATAAGCTAAATGTAAGTGAACAGACTTTGGAAAACATCTTGAGTCTCGAGCTCGGGTCTCTGGATGTTGTGACCATGATTTTAGGGTCCTCCACTCCGGCCCACTTGTACTCATCATCCATATGAGAGCTGACACCTAAACAATATGAAGAATAAAGAAAACCAAATTTAAATGGCAGGCAGACTTCAGCAAAACGGACTTCTGATACAAGCACATAAAAATGGATATCAACTCACCTTCCCCACCCTCATCATCAAACTCCAACAGTTTCTGTAATTCTAACGCCTCTTTCCGAACCTCAGTGGGTATAAGACGATTTTCTGTAAAATATAAGAACGACATCGTTAAATGTGACAAGTCCAAATGATAGCAGACAGTTTACAAGTTAATAAAAGACGAGTATGAACAGATGACCGAGACGGGTAACGTTATATGGCTTAAGTCTCACCATCTAAAGCAGATTTGACCTTCTGTTTCTTCTCTTCGATGGTTCGCAATCTATCCTCCTGAGCTTTTCTGTACAGGTATTCTTTCCTCAGTCTCACCTCTCGCCGCAGCTAGATCACAAAAAAAGAACACAACCTCCTTAGCAAACATTTAAGAGTTGAACAAAAGACAACCAAACCAATAGCTTTTGGAATGAAAGAAACCTTTTGTAGCATATCCACTTTGACCACACACAACAGCACAAAAAAGCTTACTAAACAATAATACTCTTAATATCACGAGACGACAAACCCTGTATTATTACATTTAAGCGAAAAATCACAACGACGTCTTATTAAGTAAAGTATATTGTTAAAATGAAATAGCATAAACTAAAACTCACCATTTTTAAGATTTACACGTGACAATACTGCCTCACGGTCTACTAACGCGACTTCCTGTTAGACAACCCGCTCATCCAATCAATGATAGGGAACAAAATGACGCTTTATTTCAAAATAAAGTTTCAAAGTAGCTCCTATCAGTGGGCTGCACTACAATATTATATGGACTTTAGAATACACGCTTTATGTAAAAAAATGAATAATAAATCTGCTAAATAGAAAAAACCTAATTATCTGTTTAAAAGTGCAGTGAAAATCTGTTACACTCCGAAAACTGATAAAGAATGCCAAAAATAAATTAATAAAAAAAGAGAACTAAGACCAAAGTTCCTGCTATTTATGGTTGTGGCTAGTTATTTCCTGTATGTGTTTCCTCCTTAAGCCTTCATAAGAGCTGTAAAACCCCTTACACACTTAAAATACAGTCTGCTGCCACTATGATGAACCTATTAACAGCCTTTTTACTAATGATGATAACAGGTAAGGTCAATGAATACATTATGACAAATCCAAATAATTATCTTAACCGTTTACAGTTCATTTCTTATGGCTATTTTTGCAAATTAACCAAATTTTCTATGGACGACATTTGTTTAGATTTTATCCCTGGCAAATATTCACAACATCCGAACAACCATATCATAAGGAATAAGCATTAACTCCAAAATATTTTTTCTCCACAGGACACAGTACATCTGAATATGTCCACAGTCTTAGCTGCAACTATGAGCCTATGAAGAATGTGTCTGACACAAGAATATGGTGCAAGAGAGATGCCCAGAACGAAAACTGCTGTACAGGGTTTGCATTTAGGCCAGGTGTCAGCACTTTAGAAGATGGTGAAATACATGTAGAGGATGATGGAAAGTCCTTTGTTGTGTCCATGTCGACACTGACTCAAGGAGAGGGAGTCTACTGGTGCGGGTTGATGGATAAAGACAAGAAATCCATTGTTAAACTGAACCAGAAGCACTTTTACCGTAAGCTGAAACACTACCTTTTTCTTTCTTCAGTTCAGTATTTTAAATTAAACAGTTTATTTGTTTTTACCAAGTGTAATACAAATATAAAATACAAAATATTAAATATAATATATATACATTGTTTAATTCTTAAGAAATTTTGTAGACAGATATATACATTATATATCTGTCAGATCAATACATTATTTTCACTTTAAAATATCAGTATCACAAAATTTCATTACACTTATTACAATTATCTTATTTTTTTAAAAACATTTTATCGAAGTTAATCTTTACTGATATCTCTTGCAGTTTCGCTGAACTTTTTCTGGTCCATACTCCGCTGGATTATATTTATTTTGCTTGCTTTGATGTTCATCTCAATTAACATTTATATAAACAGTGAGTACTCACACATGCTCTTTGTTAAGCATGACATAATATTCAAAATACTTTTTTTATTGTTATTTATAAATTATTATTGATATTTATTTTTTTGGAGTATTAATATTTAACTTAATGTTCTATTTGTTAATCATAGACCATTTCTTTTTCTAATTTAGGGAAATATGGAAATGAAAAAGTAAGATTTTAATCAATTAGCAATTAGATTTAATTTTTATTGTCTACATCTGGGAACGTTGAAAAAAAGTTATTTTTAAATAAAATCTTACTTTTTGCAGAACACACATGAAGTCATTAGGATGCGGGTGATGGAATAAAGTGGCTACATTGGCCAAAGACATGAAGAAAACATGGTCTGACATCAGTTTACATTACACAGTTCCTAATTGTTTTTTATTGTAAACATTTTTGATTTTAAAAAACCCTTTTGCTTTGAAGCGTTTTAAAATCTTTAAGGAAGTGAGACTTCATAAACAAAAATTGAATTCTTGACTGTGTAAGCTTTTGAAGGTCAAGAAATACGCATCAGTTGTAAACATAAGCTTTGTGTCTAAATAAAAGCATACTACAGTATATGCACCTCATGCAGTAACAAAACTCAATGTGGATTTATGAAAGCACATAATAACCATTTAATCTTTTTTTCATTTCGAACATCGGCAGCATCAAAGACTTTGCAGAAGCTAACTGTCAGTAATAGCACAGGAATACAACCAAAAATATAAAAATACAGCCACTGAATTTAGGTTTTGAACAATGTAATTTCAACAAAACATAATTTCATTGACAAATTATTAAATTATTTTAAAAAATGGCAGTGACAAATCTTAACTAATAACTCTTGTTGTAATTCATAATTACCATAATAGGACAAAAACAGATGGAGTGCAAAAATTCAAATTCTACAAACAAAAGTAAAGGTAGGATAAATTTTGCATAACCACACTGCATGTATTTTTCATTCATTTATCCAAGAATAGATTATTGGTCCAGCGTTGCATTTTGAGCGAAGACATTTCCTGATTTTAAGCCCAATTTATTTGTTGTCGTATCTACTCCTGTTTTTGACATAGTAACTAGATTTCAAACAATTATTTACCAGATCTGCAAGCCTGAACCATTACATTCCTCAAATATATTTGGGGAAAACCATTACTCCTACCATGAAATACAGTATATATTTTTAAACACTACACAGCAAAACTACACAATGGCAATCTCTCAGTACATCTATACATACTAATAAAGCATTAAATCTGTGAAAACTACTGTTATGGAGTGGTAGTGGTTTACTTTTGAAATGGGTTCCACGTAAACTTTAAGAAAACGTAAGGTTACGATGAAGTGACAATTCATTTCTATCTGAAAAATATAAAGGCTATATAGCATGCAACATGTAGCAGTTTTGCATGGCTTTTCCACTTATTGCAGATTGAGCCCAAAGAGTGCGGACTGCCCCTCACCAACCCACTCCAGGTACGTAGGTTGGAGTGTTTGTGGCAAATGGAAAACCAGTGTGCAACATTTTGAAATCTGACAGTGAATCCAACTGTCATTTAGATCACAGTTATATGCTGGGCTGACAAATAAAGCATTTGTTGTTTTCGACAATGCTTGTTTTCGTGTTTTATTACAAGCTTGTGGTGCCGATGCACAAATATTTCATTACCAGAGAAGTGTGTACAGTTGAGCATTACAGTTCCTCGTATTCTCCCTCCTCTCTTTGTGTGGTGCCTTCTTCACCAGTCAGAAAAGCTTCAAGATCGTCTGTTTTCTTGCTTCGTGATTTTCTTTTTTTCTTCTCTTTTTCATCTCCAGTCCCTCCTGCCTCATCTTTCTCTTTTTTCTTGTGTTTGTGTTTCTTCTTGCTGCTCTTATCATCCTCCTACAATAAAACATAACCCAAGTCAGAAAATAGGACACCATGATTGCTTTTATGAATGATTCTAACTATAATTCAGTAACCTCTTTACTCTTCTTTTTCTTTTTCTTCTTTTCTTTAGAATGTTTACTTTCTTTTTCTGTGACAAGAAAAACAGAATATTTACTTTATTCACACACAAAATAACCTAAACACATTGGAATATTTAAGCCAAGAGAAGCCGCGTGCTACAGTGATAGTGATCTGGTTCATCGAATCAGTCCTATCAGCTTTATAACACACCACATTCTCACAGTTTCCTTATTATTTCCTTTTACATCATTCAAGTAACTTGCCATCTTGCTCCTCGCTGCTGTCTCTACTTTTGATTGACCTCTCCTCGATACCGAGGCCAAAGAGGTCTTCATCATTCTTGCTTTTGAAGGACAACACGGTAGGTTTCAGGGGCTCTGGGTTTTTAGCCGTGGTGATATCATCATCAGACAGATTGGGTAGATCATCTCTAACTGGAAAAGAGACCTTAAGCAAACAAGACATTTGGTTATTTAAACTATCCATCTAGTCGCATGTCTAAAAATCAAGTATAACGTCACCTTAGTCAATTTCTGCTCAACTTCTTCCTCACTCTCGAAATCAGGGTCATCCATGATGAAAGAAAGCATCTGTTTGGCCATCGGTGCATCTTGGTCTGTGTCGGAGGACTCAACCTGAGCTGACCTCTCCTTCTCTTTTATGTGCTGTGCTCGGGGCTCTGCAGTTCCTCCTGATTCTGATGGTGTTTGGTGTGGTTGAGTAGCGTGTACTGGAATAGGGTTAAGCATAGAAGTCTCTACGTTCTGACTGTTGTCCTGGATCAAGGGGTTTACAGATTGCGGTTTATCTTCCAGTGATAATGAATCCAATGCGTCCCTAAATGACCGATCAATATTATTATTGCCATGACAACCAGACTTTGATTCAAGTAACTGTTAGAAGAACTAAGTGCCTCATTTGTTCATTATCATAAATCTAGCATTCACAAAGATTTCCTGCCGTGCTTACAAGTGTTTGTGAGGTTCAAGATCCAAATCTTCATCCTGTTCTACGGTAGGTTTTGGACCCTCCTCATCACTGGAGAGAGTGATATCCAGGTCTGTATTGGTAACAGATCCTTTGGGCTCCGGTTCTACATCATCTGGGTCCAAATCATCCTGGAACCCAGCGACCATAGGGTTACCCTCTCTTCCTTCACCATCACTGATATAAACATTGTACAAAGAGTAAATAGTAACAAATTCAACTGATCAGGTACAGATGTTTAAAAACACAACCACATAGAGAATTAAAGTTAACAATGAGAATCCAAATGATCTTGCCTGTCACTGTCTCCAATGCCTGTTGTAGAGGGCTGATTGTTCATGGCGTGTCTCGGGTTAGAAGGCAGACTGTCGTCCAGGAAGCTTTTGTCTAGTCCCTCATCTGGCACAAAATCATCCACGCTCTGAACTGCAGGAGGAGCGGCTGAAGCTGCTGCTTCTGACTCTAAAAATATTTTTAAAAAGTGAGAGATCAAATGATCTGTGGCAAGAAATATGCAATGTCATTAACAAAGAATCCACTGATCAGCCTTTACCAGCAATATTTTTTACTCCAGTACTTAATATGCATATTTACTTTATTGTCAGCTGTCGATGTTCTCGTCCCATTAAAGGACCATTATATGAAATTTAGCGACATCTAGTGGTGAGGTTACGAATGGCAACCTTTCGAAGCACTACGACGGCTGACACAGAACTAAGACATCGTCATGTTGTCTCTTCTTTGCCGAAGGAGATAACGTATTTACAAAACATGTTCTGTAGTCCAGTTTGTCCGTTTAGGGCTACTGTAGAACAACATGGCGAATGTAAGGGGACCCGCGGTGTATGTAGATAGAAATACCTCATTCTAAGGTAAGAAAACCATAACGCTTCATAAGGTCTTTATACACCTCTGACCACATAGTTATGTATATTATATTGCATTTCTGTCAATAGATACTCCAAAAAATGACACACTGGACATTTAAGTGGGGTTTAGAATGAAGTCTTGTGATTTTCTACCGAACCACAATGCATCCTTATGATCTGCACGAGTCCTAATCCGATCCATTTTTTTTACATCCGTGTGGCTCTAGCTGGACGAAAACTCTCTAAAAGAGTGTGTGTGTGTGTTAATTCCTCAAAGTCCCTCTTGGAATTGACAGTATTGGGTCAATCTTTAAACAGTGAGTCACTGAAACATTTTGAGAAGAAAGTCCTAAAACTGTTAAACCTTGAATATAAAGCTAATATTTAATACATTAAGTACACTAAGATGTAACATCAAATTTCGATATTCAGATTCATCAAGGCAAAAACTCAAGAACATCACACAAACATCTCACCTTCACCAGACAGATAAGGAGCTGTGCATCACAAACCACACAGCACCAAAACTCACCTTGGGTGACGTCCGAAGGCTCCTGTGTAGAAGCTGTGCCAAAGAGCCTGGAAATGAAGCTGCGTTTCTGGGGTTGAGGAGCAGAAGCCTGCGCTAGAGCACATACGGCAGGGTCGGGGTGAGCGGGAGAAGGGGAGGGAGAACAAGCGGGCGCTTGGGTTAAAGGAATAATGGGAGGAGGAGGGGATGGAGAAGGTGACGGAGACTTCGGGGCCTGGGAAGGAATGGGTGGCTGCTGGGGGCTACAGGGGCTGGAGCTGCTGGTGGAGCATCCGCTCTGAGGAACGATGGGAGACTGCGAGCCGGAGGATGGGCTCTGTCCATTAGCAGGGCCAGGGGAGTTGTAGCCTTTGCCGCGAGACTCAATAATTTCCAGGAAACTGCAAATTATAACAGATCATAATAGTCTACATGATGCATACATACACAATGTGGCTTTTGTGAGGGACTGTACTTGTATTTGCATAGCATGTCTGTGATATCTGAACACGAATGACATATTTTAAAACCTTACATATCATAGTTCTGATCTTCCGTCTCCTGTTGGACTGTTAGCTCCTCTAACGTAGCATCAATGTCCAACTGATTGGTCTCTAGTTGTCGTAACAGGGTCTCTCGCTGTAAAGGTTACATCATAATTTAAAATAAAAAAACTTGAAGACATGAGTTCCCTTAGTTACTCTTTCTTTCAAAACTGCAATGACTATAGTAATGGCAAATAGCCTAAGTTGCCAAGCAAGCGGATGTTAGGTAAGACCACTAATCTCCTTTTTGTTGGGCACATGACACAGTTTAAAAACTATGACCAAATCCATGGAGCATGTTAAAATGTTATGTATTTCTATTTCTTCTGGGACCGGGTTAACTTCTGATTTAAAGCACCCTGTAGTCAGTGTTTAACATCAGTGATATTCAGAGACTAGAGCATTGACACTCACCTGAAGTTGTAAGAATGGAATGTTGAAAAATCGGTGCAAATATTTCAAACCAAAGCCGTTCTTCATGGAAGATTCTGCATAATGGATGTAGGAGGAGCCAAGGGGCCTACACAATTATAGAGATACAAAACAACAATTAAAACAAACAGCAGCACCGTATGCCTGATTTACAAGCTTAAATCTGACAGGTGGGATAATCAAGGTTTTAAATTAGGGATGCACAAATATGTAAATTTTGGCCGATAACGATAATTCTTTAACATTGGAAGCCGATAACCGATACATTGGCCGATATACAGTATCTAATAGGGGTGGGGAAAAAATCGATATGGCGATTTATCGCAACATTTCAGCCTGCGAGACGTTATCGATACTCCGGCACAAAGTATTGATTTTTTTTCAAATACAAAAGATCTAAATTCATACCTACACTGTGCTTACCATAACGGCAGTACCCACATATTTCTTGTGGTGACGCTCCCAGATTACAGATGGTCAAATGAACGGAAATTGTAATTCACAGCAGAGAAGAAATACCCAGCATAATGGCGGACCAACAACAAATTAGAGATGCGCCAGTGTCTTTTAAATCAAAAGTTTGGGCGCACTTTGGATTTCGTAGTGAATGGAAATAAGTAGGCGTGGTTAACTCGGCGCTCTACAAGTTGGGAATACTCTTTTGACCTTCTTTCAGTCTGTAGTTTCGTGATTCGCTCCAGTCCGGCGCTTTCTCTCTCACCCGCAGTGCTCGTGCAGGGGTGCAGGTATCTGCGCGTGCATATTAAAAAAGCTCATTCTCACGTATGTCAGAAGTCAGATTGTTTTGTAAAGCTTTAATAGTTTTGATAAAGTTCAACTTTAGGCGAGCCGAGGCAAAACTTGGGTTGAAATGCGCGATGATCCTCATAGCGTGAGCGCTTTGACGTGACGCGCCGCAAACCCCCGTTTTGGGAGATGCGTGTGGAGTCACCAGAGACTCACAGTCCAAAGACAAGCGCAAGAATAAACAAACCTAAAGACAGACAGTCGCAACACACTAAAAATGCTCATGTATTAGATCATTTTTTCCCTTCATTTACAGATGTCGTGATGTATTGTTATAGAATTGGCAAGCGATACATCGATTATCGCAGAATCGGCGCCTTGCGATATTATCGGTATCGTGAGCCCTGTATTTCATATCGAATCGTATCGGGAGGTACCCTGCGATTCCCACCCCTAGTATCTAAATATTAAAATAAAATTCCCTTAGACTGAAACAAAAGGCAAAAAATGAACAACTACCTTTATTTGAAAACATTCACCGCATAAAACAAGGTAACCATTAGTTATCTTTTTACTTTACACTAGTTAACGATTCTTTAACCTTCAGACTTTTCTGGTATATTTAATAAACAAATTATAGATGTTCTTCCAGAAAAATGTTTTCAATAGCCACATGTCTAACAGGTCTCAAGTAGGCATGGGCCGGTATGAGATTTTGACGGTATGATAACCTTTTGCAAAAGTGACACGGTTTCACAGTATTACAATTACAATAGCAAAATCTGTTAATTTCAAATGTCTGCATATACAAACAACAATTTTTCAACTGGGCACAAATACATTATATTTTTAACCAACATTCATAGAACATATATGTCAGGTAAAAATAAAGCCTAAAAATTATAATACTCTTTCAAAAAATATATTTTTGTCATAGCCCATATATTAGGCCTAAACATCAAACATTGCATTACATGACTTAATTATGTATTTTTGTGTAAACACAGCTCATACCTAAGAAACGATTTTACAGAAAATCAAGGCCCATGCCTAGTCTCAAGACAGAAAGCATTCAGACTAGAGCTGAAGATCTTTGCCCGAACCCGACGGACCCGACGTGACCCGACGGGTTCGGGCTTAATTTCTATCATTTTACACGGGCTCGGGCTTGCGCGGTAAATGAGCGGTCATGTGACAATTGCGAAAAGGTGCACTGACATGGCAGAAGAAAAGAGGGAAGCTTTAGTACAGAAACTTAAGACTTTGTTGAAGGATGGCACAGTCGCAATGACCACAGACATGTGGACAGAGGATTATCGTAAAATTAGTTATTTGACAATCACATGCCATTTCATAAGTGAGGATATGGAACTGGTGAATAAAACCCTGACAACTACAATGTTCCCTTTGGAAGAGGCAAAGACGGGAGAAAATATCAGACGGGAGATATTGAAACTACTGGTGACAAAGTTTGGCCTTGACGCTTCCTCTCTCAGCAAAATTGTATAGGTGACCGATGAGGGGGCAAACATTAAATTAGCTCTGCGGCCATACCAGAGATTGGACTGCATTGACCATGTCATTAATACAGTACTGCGCCATGGACTCGACATTGCCGAGTTATCCAAAGCCGACGGTGCTCCGGACATAGGAGATACCATTTCTGCTGCTAAATCATTAGTCAGGCACGTTAAACAGTCGGGGCTGGCTGCGCAACTGTCAACAACATTGCTGCAAATGGGAGACACTCGGTTCAGTACGATGTACCTCACACTGACATCTATACAGGCCATTTATCCTGAGCTCCATGAAAAACTGGAGGCACGAGGGGAGAGCACGCGCATTGAAAAAATAGCACCGCACACACTGGGCTTTTTGATAGACTTTCTGAAGCCGTTCTATGAAGCACAGCGGGAACTTGAGGGTGACAAGTATCCAACACTTAATCGTGTGTGTCTCTGGTGTGAGAAACTGAAACGCCACTGTCAGCCCAATGCCCTGGACTCCCCTCAGCAAGCTGTCGTGCGTAAAAGGCACGAAGACTGGCTCGCGCGTAAAGTGATAATACAGGACCTCCACAAGATCGCAACATTCCTCTGGCCAAAATTTAACCAGCTGAGAATGTTGTCACACTCAGACAGGAATGCCGTACATGCTCATGCCCACACTCTTCTGCAAGCCATAGCTGGAGGTGCACTAGATGTGGAGATTCGAGACCCAGAGCTCTCCGGAGTCGGGAAAATGTACAGCAAGCTAACTGGGAAGATGACGAGGTCACTCGCTACATTAAAACGGCTGTCATGGAAAATGAAATGGATGTTCTTGGCTGGTGGAAGATCAACAAACCATCCTACACAAAACTTGCAAAATTAGCCAGATCAGTATTATGCATCCCGGCCAGTAGCAGCAGCAGTGAAAGGGTGTTCAGTGCTGCAGGACGCACCATCAGAGAGCACAGGACCGCGCTGAAGCCATCTACAATGGATTCAATAATTTTCCTCCACAAAAACATGTAGCCTAATCTTGGTGAGTAAAGGTTTTTCAAATTATAACTAAATATTAATTGAGTCTTAAATGCATAATGTAGACAGAGTATAGGCTAATGTTGGCATTATTCTTTTATTAAATTTCAGCTGTGCCGTCGCGTTGATGCCGGATTGTGGAGAGAAGTGGCAAAGCAAATCCCGCGGAGCCTTTATCTTAATTTCGTTATTGCCAAATACCCATCTTAATTTCGAATTTATCTTAGTTAAATTTTTTAAGAAATACTCATTTTTATTGGCTATTTATAGGCTAAGTGTAATGCCTATTTAGAGTGCTGAGATGTTACGAAAATTACAGAAGACTTATTTTATTTATTTGTTCCAACTTCCAAGTGGCCTATAGCCTACGTTAGTCATTAATAAATGATGTTAAAACATGTATAAATGACTCATTCTTGACAAAAGCTGTGTGCGTGCGCACATTTGAATAGCCTAATGTCGGGCTGCAAACGGGTTCGGGCTTTTAAAAAGCTGTCAATCAAAATGTACTTGTCGGGCTCGGGCCGAATTCTGTCGGGCTCGGGCACTGTCGGGCCTAACTTTTAAGGCCCTATTACAGCTCTAATTCAGACAGCAGTCTGATTAAAACAATATGCTTTTGTTCCTATAATTTACACATTCATAAATACTGTATCTACATACTGTACCTACCCCAGCAATGTTTTGATAATAGCAGTAAGTGAATGATCATGACATAAATACAGTACTGTACTGTATTTTAACTGCGAGCAGCGTGCAGGAAATGATTTAAGATTTATCGCCTTAAATATATGGGCATAAATTTTATTATCGGCCGATACCGATATAGCCGATAATTTATCGTGCATCCCTATTTTAAATAGATTTTAAATCAGCTAAATCAGATAAAAAAATCAGCCAAAAGAAAACTTGACGATGTTTCTCGATAACAATTACAAACAATTTGCAGACCAATGTTTCTGAACTAAAACAGCATTCACAATTGGCAATTCATTTTACCACTTAAATGTGATGCAATTTAAAATAAAGAGAATTTCACAACAACAATAATAACAGAAAGGATCCAACCTGTTAAGGCCAGCAATGAAGTCACGGATATCATCAGGCAACACGACTCTGTGTTCTCCCATGTCACGATAATTACCAAGAACACAAACCGGCACGTGAGTGGGCACCTTAGGTAGCTCCCGCAGAATATAATTGTAAGTCCTACAGAAGCATTAAACAGGGTTATGCAACTATGTATAAATGTGTGTTCTTCCCACATAAGTGCAGAAAGCAAGCATAAAAAGTAACTTAAATTTGTGCAGAAAAACACACAGTCTACAACTTTTTATTATTACAATGTTTAATAACTATTTGATCTACAAAAACTGATAAAATCAGGCTTGTATATGACTCCGAGTTCTGAGGGAGTAGTCACTAGAGATGGGTAGTTGACAAATAAATCGTACATGTGTCCTACGGTGTCACATAGCAAATTTTAGAAAACAAACTGTTTTTAGTCCATCGTTTATATTATTAATATTCATATGTATCGTACCCAGATGCGTCACATGATTGAACAACGGTCTCTGTTCACCTACCACTGTTTGGTGATGTCAAACATCAGGATCACACCATTGCAGTTCTTATACACGTCGAGAAACTCAGCGTCCAAAGCCATTTCACTCTCGGTCTGCTAAAAGCACAGAGACATTTAAAGGTAAACCCTTAAATTCCTGCAAAAATATAGGCAGACCCCTATGTAGAGTTCACAGAAGGATCTAACAATCTTAACTGATCTACCTCTTGAGGTTCATTCTCCAACTTCAAAGTTTCACCCCTCTTTTTCCCCTTGCCTAAAAAATGGCACATCACAGAATATATTACAGAAAGTAATACGTAAACAAAGCATCAAATCTCAAATTAGTTTGAAAAAACCTAATGTCATTAACTAGGTTTTCTAACGTCAAACAAAGTTTCAAGTGCACGCAAGTTTGTGGCTTTTCCTTTCACACAGGAACTGATATAAGCTATACGAGCTTAAGTTCTGTAGAGCCTTTGAACCACACTACATCAGTAGATGCGTCGGGCAGTTTTGACACACAGCTGGTCAACACAAAATGTTTGCACCCAGATAATATAACAAACAGACACTCAACCACCAAGCACAAGCCTATAGTCTACAATCTATGGAGTTTCTCACCTACACCTTCAGGAATGGGGATTTTTTGGCCTGGTTGGATAGCAGGTAAGAAAAGTACCATTAATTTAAATGACTGGGGAACATGGTAGGTGAAATGGCTTCATGTGTGACTATTAGAATGATATGGAGGATATAAATGCAACATGCAGTATCTGGTTTTTATTAAGTTTTAAAGATATTTGAAACACAAAAATCGGTGATGTATACGATGTTCACATGACATGGAATGTACAGGAAATCAACGTAAATGGAGTAGTGGAAACTAACCTTTATCTACCACGTCCCACACCTCCACCTTCACCACATCATCAGTAGCTGAGGGGAAATAAAAGGGCAGTTCAATCAGGGCAGTTCTGAGGTCTAAGGTCACTTTCCAAAGTGAATCTGTTTAGCTTTGCGGCTTTAATTATATACATCTGAAATGTACTACATAAATGTAAACAAATACAAATCTTTAATCTCATAAGAACTCATTAGAGAGAATATATAATACTACTGTGTAATATGGTTTCTTTAAAACAAAGAACAGGCAAAAGGTGTGCTTTCAGGCAAAAAGGGGTAGTCGTGGCCTAATGGTCACAGTCGGACTCGTGAGTGACCAGAAGGTTGCCGGTTCGATTCTCAGGGCCGGTGGGTAACGACTGAGGTGCCCTTGAGCAAGGCACCTTACCCCCACTTGCTCCCCGGGCGCTGCAGTGATAGCTGCCCACTGCTCCGGGTGTACGTGTGTTCACCACTTGCTGTGTGTGAGTTCACTACTCACTGGATGGGTTAAATGCAGAGGTCACATTTCGGGTCACCATACCTGACAAATGGGTCACTTTCACTTTCGAATGAGCATAAAAGTGATTTGTAAGCAGTTGAATACATGTACAGCCAAGCCTGCTATCAAACTCAAATCATTAATTACAATGAACATGTTACATCATGTGATTATGAGGTAATAAGTAATAGATGGATGTGAATAGGAAAAAACACACATGCTCTAGTCTAGAAACCACTATGCCTCTAATTGTATACACTATTTAATGCTATAGATCTACATGTCTTATCAATTCATCCATTCCTCCATCTGATTCAGCTCAGTAGCAGCTTATAGACCATCTACAAACCCGATTCCAAAAAAGTTGGGACACTGTACAAATTGTGAATAAAAACAGAATGCAATGATGTGGAAGTTTCAAATTTCAATATTTTATTCAGAATACAACATAGATGACATATCAAATGTTTAAACTGAGAGAATGTATCATTTTAAGGGAAAAATAAGTTGATTTTAAATTTCATGGCATCAACACATCTCAAAAAAGTTGGGACAAGGCCATGTTTACCACTGTGTGGCATCCCCTCTTCTTTTTATAACAGTCTGCAAACGTCTGGGGACTGAGGAGACAAGTTGCTCAAGTTTAGGAATAGGAATGTTGTCCCATTCTTGTCTAATACAGGCTTCTAGTTGCTCGACTGTCTTAGGTCTTCTTTGTCGCATCTTCCTCTTTATGATGCGCCAAATGTTTTCTATGGGTGAAAGATCTGGACTGCAGGCTGGCCATTTCAGTACCCGGATCCTTCTTCTACGCAGCCATGATGTTGTAATTGATGCGGTATGTGGTCTGGCATTGTCATGTTGGAAAATGCAAGGTCTTCCCTGAAAGAGACGACGTCTGGATGGGAGCATATGTTGTTCTAGAACTTGGATATACCTTTCAGCATTGATGGTGCCTTTCCAGATGTGTAAGCTGCCCATGCCACACGCACTCATGCAACCCCATACCATCAGAGATGCAGGCTTCTGAACTGAGCGCTGATAACAACTTGGGTTGTCCTTGTCCTCTTTAGTCTGGATGACATGGCGTCCCAGTTTTCCAAAAAGAACTTCAAATTTTGATTCGTCTGACCACAGAACAGTTTTCCACTTTGCCACAGTCCATTTTAAATGAGCCTTGGCCCAGAGAAAACGCCTGCGCTTCTGGATCATGTTTAGATATGGCTTCTTTTTTGACCTATAGAGTTTTAGCCGGCAACGGCGAATGGCACGGTGGATTGTGTTCACCGACAATGTTTTCTGGAAGTATTCCTGAGCCCATGTTGTGATTTCCATTACAGTAGCATTCCTGTATGTGATGCAGTGCCGTCTAAGGGCCCGAAGATCACGGGCATCCAGTATGGTTTTCCGGCCTTGACCCTTACGCACAGAGATTGTTCCAGATTCTCTGAATCTTTGGATGATATTATGCACTGTAGATGATGATAACTTCAAACTCTTTGCAATTTTTCTCTGAGAAACTCCTTTCTGATATTGCTCCACTATTTTTCGCCGCAGCATTGGGGGAATTGGTGATCCTCTGCCCATCTTGACTTCTGAGAGACACTGCCACTCTGAGAGGCTCTTTTTATACCCAATCATGTTGCCAATTGACCTAATAAGTTGCAAATTGGTCCTCCAGCTGTTCCTTATATGTACATTTAACTTTTCCGGCCTCTTATTGCTACCTGTCCCAACTTTTTTGGAATGTGTAGCTCTCATGAAATCCAAAATGAGCCAATATTTGGCATGACATTTCAAAATGTCTCACTTTCAACATTTGATATGTTATCTATATTCTATTGTGAATAAAATATAAGTTTATGAGATTCGTAAATTATTGCATTCTTTTTTATTCACAATTTGTACAGTGTCCCAACTTTTTTGGAATCGGGTTTGTATTTACCTTGATGCAAATCTATTTTAACGTAAGAAGCATGAATAGACAGAAATAAAAAATCATCAAGTTACACAATCATTTTCAAACTAAAGTGCACAGGTGCATTTCTATCATTATGCTATCTTTCCTAAAAAATACATTTCAATGGGAAAAACAGCCTTACTTTTGTAATTCCAGTGGATACTAGTGGCCTGGATCTCCTGAGTGGGGATGTATTCTTCCTGAAACTTTTTACCCTGGAGCCGATGCCACAGGGTGCTCTTTCCTGTGTTTCTATCTCCTCTGATGACTATTTTCACTGTAGTGCAGACAGAAAACACACAACATGTTGGAGCATGTGATAACCTTATCTCTAGCACACAGCGCTCAGAGGCTTGTTATGACAAGTTGTGATTAACTTTCACTAGCTTTATTCCAATTTCAAATTTGTATCTGTTCACCTCAATAGATAGATGGTACAATAAAATAAAATGTGATGCTTTGCAAAAATATTGGTGACTTACTGTTGTACTGAACTCCTTTGGCGAATCGTCTCTGCAGACTCTGGTTCATGGACTGTAGGCCGGCAGGGATGTTCTTGTCCTTTACCTGACCAGCTGGCTCAGAGCCAACCAGCTTCTTTAGAGCGGAAAACATATTGGCCTCTAGATGTGCCTTATAAATATAAATATTCTAGTGTCAAACACGCCTCTATGGTGTCCTCTCTTCGTCTGTCTGTGGATGGACAGTTTTCTTGCAATGCACATTAATCATTTTAACACGTTTGTGAGACAAGTAAATCCTCCTTTGGAATAGCATAACATCTTAAAATATTCTGGATATATTTAGATGTTCATCTCTGGATACTTTTCCACAGAATTGTAGCTCTCATGCAGTCCAGCATCAAAGATCTTCGTTCATGTGCTTGAGCAGATCCTCATCAGCTTCTGCAGGCACAACATACAGGGAAAAAACATGGGTTGATGTAATGGATTACATCACATACTGTAAGCAAAGCAGCTTAGACGTTGCTATTATGGTTCTTTAATATGGTTTCTCTGTCAAATGTTGACCTGCATTAACTATAATTTGCAAGGATGCTTGTCGCTTATGCATTAAAACCTAGCGAGCTGTCCACGTAGAACGCATTTTGCTGCCTAGTTAGGCAGCTCACTAGGTTTTGAGTTACAATATGACATTGCAATTCTACCATTCCATAAATATCCTTTTACGTTTATACTTCCATTACTTATATGCAATATCTAGTAAAACAGCTTTTATTAAAAAAAATAAGGACACATGTTTGTAGAAAAGCTGCACTAAAGTGGGAATCAGATATTTGACAAATGTATCTAACGTCACACATACTAGCCTGCTAACTAACACGGAACTGACAAACTGTATTTTTACCAAATTTGTGATGTTATTGTACTTACACCGTAGTTGAAGTCTATACTAGACCTGAACGATTAACGTTAGTTTCAGCGTTTCGCATCTTATATTTCTGACACACTGTGCAGTGTGTTCATACTAAAGCATTAGCAGCTGTATAGAGCTCATGAATAATGAAATAATCGTAGTGCTACGCTCACGCTGTGTATCTGTGAAGTGCGCTGTGACTGCACGCACAACCGTTAAATTTCAAAGTAAAAGTCACAACATTACGTTCCACACACGCATGCATACATTTTTTTTCATTATTTACTCACTCTCATGTCATTTCAAACCATAATCTCAATCCATTCATAAATAATATTTCCTTTTGTATTCGACAGAAGAAAGAGTCATATACGTGTTTTGAACCGTTATTATTTGGTTATTCCTCTAAATGGGTATAATTTTTTTGCAAAATATTTATTTCCTTTGATTTTGAGGTGCAACATAGTTTCATCTTTTCTCCATTTTTGAAGTAGTGTGTAGTTTAAAATTGTTATCTTCATTGTGAAAACTAATGCCTTTGCAGTTGTTAAAAAGAATAAGGTCAAACATTGTCAAAATATTTCTAATCTTTAATATTTGTTTATTCAAAATGGCAGGCAACATACTTAAAAGTAAACATGTTTGATCTTAAAGATATGTTTATGTAAAATCAATACGATCAATACAGTACAGTACAAACTTTTGTTCTGTTTCTTCAAACAATAAATTCTGTCAGGAAAATTAAAATCGATTAAATTAAAATCAAGGTCCTCCTAAATCCTCTATTCATTTCTTCCTCCATTCATCTTCCTTATGCAAAGGACTCAGTATTCAGTGTTCTTAATGGAGATTTTTTGCTCTGAGTCAATTTTATAGTCTTTGATACCTGAGGAGAAAACACCGCAGATAAAGAAAATCAAGACAGTTTGAGATTATACAACCAAGATTCAGACATACACCATTCATTTACTGATCTGCCATGTGCTTTATGCCATGTGTGCCTAATTTCTGTGTAAAATGTGTTTCTCACCCTCTGTCAGAGTGATGCCATCTGAGGAAATGTGCCAGTATCTACGATCACTTTGACGGGCTTGTTCGTCATTCACCACACTGAGAAATGTCCCCCATAAACTCTCTTCTGTGTTGAAGCTGTAATGAAGATCATAAGATTTGTAATTTTACAAAGTAAGTTCTGATTTATACAGTAACATCTAGCAAATATTTGACAATATATTTCAAACGAAACATTAGATTAAGTGACAAATAAATTGCTAATCCAAACTCACGTGAAACCTTTTTGCTTATCTTGGAGAAGGCTGAGGGCTTGAAAAAGTGAAGAGCCCACGGGTACACGAATTGAATAGACAGATGCTTCACCATTTGATTTAATAACTTCCACCTGTAGAGAAACTCTTCCCTGATCTATGAGAACTTCTGCATCACTGTCAGCATCCAAAACAAGAGTGTCTAAAAGAGGGACATCAAACCCAGAAACACAAACGTATAGTATTAGGAATTAGGTATGTATGACAAAGTCACTTTTTTACATCACAGTTTAACTCACAGATTTTATTTTCCATATATATTTTGTAATAACTGTGCTGTGTTTTACTTAAAAACATTCTTCGCTGTAATTTCACACATTTTAGTATGAAGCTGTAAGTGGATGTGCTGTACGCACCATCCTCGCTGCGACATTCTTTGCTCTTCAGATGGAGGTAAGATTGTTTCTGTAGGGCAGGCAGGACCTGGGAAATGGCCATGGTGTCATGATAGGTTCCCTTTCTAGCATCTGCCCATAAAGCATTCAAGGAAGGTTCAAACTCATCCATCTGACTACCCATAGCCAACAAGGCCTAAAAACAGACAAACCTGAGAACTTTTATTCTTGTGATAAAATTATTTGGATAGTTACTGCATTCATGTGTACAACTAACGTTTTTTTTACCTGCACTGCCAATCCAGTGCTGAACTCATTGCCCATGTGGCCATCAGCTCTTTTAGAGTCAAGAAGCCTTTGCTTAATGGTGGCAAGAGCCCTGTCCAGCTCATCTTCATCTTTAACATAAGTTCCCTGATCTTTCAGACATTGGAGGGCCATGCCTGCCATAGCATGCGAGTCTGAGGGGGTGAAAGAGGATGTCATATTCAAATATACAGTGTGATTAAAGAAATGTATTGTCTTTAATTGTCTTGATTTCGGACATGTGAACAAATCCACAGCAAAAAGAAGACCTTAAACTTACCCACACATAAGGACTCTCCATGTTTAATCTGTCCATGTTCCACGGCATGGATGAGCTTGTGGCTGACATGGGCATTGACTCTAATGCCACTCACACACAAAGCCAGAATGCCTAGAGAATACTGATAGTAGCTGGTCTTTGGTCGGTGACTGACTGCGGAAAAGAAAAAAAACAGTACATTTAGAAATATCACTAAAGGTTTTGTTAAACCCTACTCCATTTATTTCACACCTTGATTGTCTACAAAGGCATTTGGTCTTACATAAAATGTTCTGTTTCTCCTCCTCCATCTCTCTCTTGAGGTGAATAAGCACGAGTTCCCTCTCATTGCCAGTGAGATACAGGCTTTGCAGGTCATAGCAGGAAGACCTCAAAGCCAAAATGTACAGGGCAAGACGGCCAACCGCCAACTCTTTGTTTTTGAGAGATCTTTATAAAGGACACAAACAAAAATGAAAACGGACTTTTGACCGCTACATGAATTTTCTGATAGGATCTATTACACACAAGACCAAGAAGCACTGTGAGAAGGATTGTGAGCTGTTCCATACTTCTCAATATCATCCTGAAGCTCCGTCTTAAGGCGGTTGAGATGTTTGCTCTCTTTAGCTAGGTTATGGTGTGGTGAGAGCCTCAGGGCGATGTGCACACTGGGATTGGGTAGGTTCTCTTGCATGTCCACAGAACGCAGTAGCTGCTTATTGAGGGACAGGTGGAGTTCATCATGATCCAATGCTGAGAAATCAAACAGACACGTATATACATACACATATTACTAGGGTTGTCAACTAGGAACATTGACTTGGACACTGTAATAAGCGGGAATTCGCTTATTTCCTTTAGCCCTGTTGAACATTTACATACTACAGAGTATACAGTATACAAGTGTGTATGAGCCTAAATTACTACGCTTTTCTAGAATAGCGCACAAGCACAAGCTGGGACTGCTTGGATTTGTAGTCCATCAGTTTTGTAATCTTTAACCGGAAGTGCATAATAGTAAACAAACACACGCTGTTTGGGATGAGAGAGACAATTTAAAATAAAAACGTATTGTTGTTGTTATGTATATACTGTACCTATAAAGCTTGTTAATTGACGTCATGCAGCGTTGAATGTTGCGCCATCTTGGGAGGATGGCTGCTAGTGTGTTCAATGCAGTGTTTTGCTTTTTTTGTTTGATTAGGAATTACAACCATGGTAGGTCGGTCTTGCTGTGTTAAAACTGCAATAGCATTACGCAGAGTCGTTCAGGAAAAGCCCATGGTTCTTTCACTTTGGATTTGTCCATATATCAAACAAAAGAAGTAATGGTACATATCAAAACAATAATAGCAGTGGAGTATTATCCACGCAAGATGTTGCAACATGCAACATGCACATTCTCTATTGTCCTTAATATCACTGACCTGTTCGAAAGTACATGAAAGAGAAAAAATGTTGGTAATGTAAATCAGTGGCATTGCACAGTTGATCGATGTCCACTGTCTCAGCAATATGTCACATTGACATTTACCTGCCTATGCAATCCATAAAACTGTAGTTATCTCAAAACTGTCATTGTCCAAAGAGAGGGCAAAGAACCGAAGGAAAAGTGTATTCTCTCAGCAAAACCTCTGCTGACAGGACAAAAGGAAATGACCCAATAAGCATAAAAGGGTTGGGAAACAGTTTAATGAAGATCTTAGTTTTTATTATATATGGGATGAAGAGGGGTTCACACAAGAACACCCTTTGTCAACATTATCAGTAATCAAAATACCGCCACAGTATTTTTGGAAGGGTGCTGCTATAAAAATGGATAAAAGTATTGAGCAAGGATTATTCCACAAAATAACCATGTCAAAACAACCATGACAAAAGACATAATAAATAAATAAATACTAATTAAAACACAAAAACATACAGAATTAAAAAATGAACATTTCATTTTTTGGATTTCCACCTTAATTTGGCATACCCAATTTTAAATGCACACCATATCCACATACAGTGGTGTAAAAGTTTGTTTTCTAAAGTCTGTTTTTGAAAGTGTATTACTCTGAGCCTGAGGGGCCCAGGAAACGTTTATGACGTAATTACATAAGGCTTACCACAAGGTTTGCCAGCAGTCAGCGACAGCAGTGCACTCACAAAGACGAGAGTCCCCTTCATTACTTTGATCTGAAGTTGAAACAACACATACAACTAGTTGTAAGGCTTATTGTAATGTACTACAAAGTAACCAACAAGAAATAAAACATTATATCAGGCTGACCTTCATCTGTAAAGAATACAATTATCACGATCATACTTATATTTTATTGTTAGTTGGCAGTAGCTTTAAAAGACGTTGAATGAATTCTCTGGGTAAGTTTTCTGTTTTAACGTAAAGTTAACAAACACGTCTAACCAAGCAGTTTCTTACCTTTCCAGAGGCTTACAGCACAAAGTTACGCTGCTAAAATGAACACGTGACTTTTACTACCAGAGGAGGAGTTTACAGCTAAACATCCCGGGGTCAGTGAAGTAGTTAGTTACTTATCTACAGAGAATGTAGTTTTTACAGTATAGTGTCAGTATGTGCTTTAAACCTTAATTATCTTCACATTTTGATTTTCTTAATTTTTTTTAAAGTCTGGCCCAAAAAAAACCCGGCTCACTCGTCCCAAACAGTGCATGCGTTTGTTTACTGTTATTGTAACGCACTTCCGGTTCAAGAACTACAAAACCTCCGGACTACGCATCCCAGCAGTCCCTGCTCGGGCTTGTGCGCTGTTCTAGAAAATTCAGGCTCATACAACTTCTAATTCCAACTATCTTTAGGCATTTTTCCACATTTCGTACAGAACTGACTTTCAGCTGTTAAGAAGGCGTGTGAGGTAAGCGCTTGTCTTCCTAATGGAAGAACAGACGAGCTGTTGTTTTGTATGTGTTTTGGGGTGTGTAGCTGAAGGATATTTCAAGCTGCAGCGGCCAGTCAATGCCTTTATGGCAAATTATATTAGGGCACCGCAGGTAACGTTAAAGCTAGTGAAAATGTTGACTGAAGTCCGCAGAACGGACTTGCATTGTCATGTCATGGCCTACAGTGAGGGAAATACACACATTTACTAGTGACCAGCTAGCGCACCACACACAAACACTAGCAGCACTAGCAGTTTGACAGCTTTCCTCTAGCATTCAGCTAGATCAGCAATGCATTTGCTAAGAGTGCTAAAGTAAACGAGCATTTTATATAGTGAAGTGATACACTTTTTGTTTTTATTTGATATAATCATAGTATTACTTTAGTATGAGCAAACTCATCTGCACAACCCATTTCTTATGTGCAATGCAAGGAAAATATATTGTAACTTAAAACCATATTAAAACATTTCTGAAAAATTAAATTACATAAAATATAGGCCTAAATATTTGAAAGACTAAATGCCAATTAGAAATGTTGCATTCGCAATAAACTAAAGTAAGTTTAACTTGGGGCACTAAAATAATGTACTAAAAATAAATAAAAACTAATTTTCAATTAAAACGGACATAGAAAGAAATTAAACCTTAATATCTTTAGAAAAAAATACCAAAAACACATCCCAAAAAATGCTAAACATTAAACGAAATTTGACATCAAATTAAAAATATAAAAATAAAAGCAAATTCAAAATAAAATAACATAAGGTTATTCTGTAAAACCATTGATAGATTGATTTGTCTGTTTTGCAGATTTTATATCAATCCAAACAGCTCTGCTGCACTTGTCATTTCACCCTGATGTCTTTAGCTCATCTTTGGTCACATGACGATGCAGAGCCACATGTCAGCAAGCAGCGAGCTGGAGTTCATAATGTTTTCTCATCACGCACACTTTAGTAACCCTAACTTGGACACAATTACTGGGCCAACCAAAGGCTCACATCATTTAACCAGTGGATCTATGCCAAATGCGTAAGTGTCAGCTTTTATGCAGCCATATGACTCAAATTGACTTATTGAAAATGCAAAATGTTTCATTTTTTATCTTTGCTTTTAAACTTAGAAGCTGGGAGAGAAGATGTATGAGGAAGCAGAGAAGAAGTACAAACGACGGGTGAGCACATTCTTCACAGATGGATCTTCTGATGGATTTGCTATGTGTTATGTCAAATGTTTCATGATTTCTTTCTGCTCAGAAGCTGCAGTACAAAAAGGCGCAAGCTGATGGGAGAGGAAGGAGCAGATGTGGCAGAGCATCCAAGTTCTAAAGTGAGCTGGGAATGGTCTGTGGACTTCACCAGTCCTTCATCAGAGACCAGCTTGGTTCAGCTACAGACCAGACCCAAGGAGGAACAGATGGGTCTGCCTTATACAGCCTCTCCTTCTCCACTACCCAGAGTTCATCCAGGGGGGTCAGGCATGGAAGTAGAGGCAGCTCAAAAGAGACTGCAGGAAATAGAAGAGCGGTGAGAACTATTACAAAAATACACACATGCATCCAAATGTATGTATGTAATCACTAACAACAGTGCTGTAATTTACATGTTTGATGGCAGTTTTCTTAATACTGAATGTGTGTTTTAGGATAACTTTGGAAGATGACAGTGATGAGGAGTTGGATGTAGAACCAGCCCAACGCAGACCAGTTCTGGTGATGTCTGACAGTTTGAGAGAGGGGCTACAAAGGGGGATTGGCGACATTCTTCCCCATACAGTGGCACAGTCAATGTAAGTGTATCATTTTACTATAAATACTGTTACTGTTCTACTGTAGTAGTCAATTCCTACCATTTCGATACCTCAATACAGTTCAAACATAATAAAGAAATCTGCTGTCATTTATTTACCATAATGTTGTTCAAAACTTCTATGTGACTCTTTCCTTGGTGGAACACAAAAGAAGATATTTTGAGAAATGTCTACAGTGGAAGTCAATGAGGGGCAGTGTTGTTTGGTTACCAACAAAATATCTTCTTTTGTGTCCTGTAATTCTGTGAAATTGTAATGTAATTGTGTGAAACAGGACTGCTGGGAGATTGACAGCTTCTACTAACATCACTGAGCTGATTCTATAGGAATCCAAACTCTTCTTCCCTTATGTCTGTAGGAACCACTCTTGTATGGAACTGGTGCTGTGGCGCCCCCCAGAGGACCCTCTCACCCAGAGGCTGAAAGACTCCCTACAAAAACAGCAGCGCAAGCAGCTGTCATTAAACAGACAGACCCCTACACCCACACCAACTGTCAGCAGCCCCCCGCCTGAGGTGCAGTTCACAGCAACCAATGAGCAAACCTTCACCCCTCTGTTCAGCAGCCCTTCAGCCCTCAGCTCTGGAGAAGAAGACATGGAGTTATAGAGGGACAACTGTAATTAGTTCATGTTTCTTTGTATGAAACAAAAGAAAAGTTAACGCAGGGCTTGGTTCAGATTTGTTTGTGCCATGTTTGTTTGTTTCAACCGACACCTTGGCCATTGGAGATCACTTTATTTGTGGTTGGGACCATACTTGCACTAGTAAGTATCCTGTGTGAACCTGGTCAATGATGTTTTTCTTCTTGCGGTACATTGGTTGAACATACACTCATCGTTTTATATTCATTGCACAGATTTCCAGATTTTCATGTCATTCATATCTGAACTCTGAGATTTATGTATCTCTATACAGTTAATACTATTGCAGTCGACTAGTATTAGAACCAGATTCAGATCGATTGATTTATTACAGACTGCCATATTTTCATGTATTGCTTGTGAACGGACAGGCAAAACCTGCGACTCTTTATTTTGTTATTCATGTTGATGGCCATATTGTTTTGCAAATGATAACAGAATATTTGGTAAGTGTCTGTTCTCGTTGATAAATGTCAACATTTTTTGATTGTCTGAGAGCAAGGAGAGATTGTTATGGGGACTGAAAAAGCTGTAATCTTTACAGCTGGTTTTACACAATTTGTTTAACACAAGAACCCAGTTGATTTTATTTCCGCTATCTGCAAATTCTCACAATCTATACCCTTAGAAGACCAAAAATGTTACAACATATTGTTGGAGATAAGATGATGCATGCACCTTTTAATCAAGCTATTGAGTTTTGTTATCATTATCTGGTTATGTTTAACTAGGTAAAGAATAAACTGCACATATAACCTGATGATTAGAAATGGCTCTTATTGGCCAAACGGTAAAATAAGATGAAAATGCACTTGGCCTGTGGTTAAAATATGTTTTGCAGTTATTGCTGTATTTGTTTGACCTTTTTTGTGGTTTATACATTTTGACTAGTCAAAATAAAAATATGTAAATAATTTTGATTTTACCACATTATGAAAGACAGAGTTTGTTTTTAAATAAAACCAGTTTGGCTTTATTTTCTATTTGTTTATGCATACAGAGTA